>NC_041390.1:435519080-435530673 GCF_002162155.2 Triticum dicoccoides
TGTCATCCATCAGGACGGGTCTCACCTGCTAACCGTGAGACCTGGTCTCATATAATTTTTTTCCCTCGTCTGTTATGTAGCCGGTGCCAAACAAATTAAAGATGGACCCACCTCAAAATAAAAGTACATGTAAACTATTCAGTTTCTCTTCTCAGCCTTGTCTCTATAGGTTCTCACTCCTCCCACTCCTATGTCCACATATGATATTTTATTAGCTGCTCAAATTTGGCATGAGAAGTCCAAGAAACACCGGTTCCATATATTTTAGCTTTGGCACTATTTTCTACAATGTGTAGAAGGGCTGTCAAAATTCATACTAAAGTTAGTTTAAAATTGGGTCATCTATTTTGAAACGAAGGGAGTATTTGGCATTGATATTTAGCATACATTGTGGATGCTCTAAGAGCATCTCCATCCGCGTACCCAACAGGTCCCTTGGGAAGTCTTTTTTAGTGCCAGCGGTGAAAAATCGGCCCAGTCGCGCCTTCAGGTCCTTGTTTATCGCCTGTTTGAGCCGACATAAGTGTCGGCGAACCCGATCCGAACCCAGACCCCTGGGGGCGCCTGGGGCGCCGGCCGAAGCGAAAAGACATATGGGCCCGCTCTGTCGGCGATAGACAGGCCTTTTCCCGCCGTTTCCCCCCTTTTCCTCCATTTCCTCATTGCGCGCTCCCGCCATTCTCCTCCTGCGCTCCGCCATGCCGCCAAAGATGTATTCGGCCCCTCGTCCCGCTGCCACTGCCGATTCCACCCACCCAATGCAGAGGAAACCGAGGGCGCCGATGGCAAAACCACTGGGCGTGTCCAACGCCGAGTGGAGGCGGAGGTTCAACGCCGGAAGGCTGTCATCACCGACCAGCGGAACAGGCTCAAGGCCAAGAAGGCCAGGGACGCGGGGATGATGAATCCGTCCGGCCACTACCCGCGGGCTACGTTGGGGAGCCAACAGAGCATCGCGTCGTCGGCCAACTTCTCGCCGCCGCCACCCTGGGGGTACGCACCCTCGCCTGGCTACTTCGACGGTGACACGCATGGTAGGTTCGACCCCAACATTACCCTCCCGTATGGCCCGCCGCCATGTGCCTCCCCCTCCGGCCTGAACCCCGACCAGCGCACTCCCTCCCCCACGTTCGTTGGCCTCCACACCCAGTACAGCTACTCGTTGCCGGCGTACTCAGCCTCCCTGACGCCGCCTTTGCGTCAGGGCGCTCTAAAGTTCGCTAAAACATCGGCGCCACATTTCGGCAACCCCGACGCGACCGACGCCAACATGGACGAGATCATCACGAGGGGCTCGGGCGCCGCCGCCTCCCACCCCGGCTTCCACGCGCAAGACGAAACAATGGACACCGCCGTCGACATGGACGACGACCTCGAGGAGGGGGAGGAGGAAGAGGAGGAGGAGATGGAGCCGGCACCGGCGAGGAAAGGGAGAAGGAAGAAGCGGCGCACAAGTGGACGTCCAAGGAAGACGAGTGCCTCGTCAAAGCATGGGAGACCGTCAGCATCGACCCGATCACCGGCTTGAATCAGAATGTTGACATGTACTGGAGACGCATCAAGTCGGCGTTCGATGAGCGCAAGCTGGTCGACCCCTACTTCGCCACCATCAACATGGAGCGCGGCGACAAGGCCATCTCGAATCATTGGGCGATCATCCAGGCAGTCTGCAACAAATGGCATGGGATCGTTGAGGAGATCGCGGCTCGCCCAGAAAGCGGTGCCAGCGTCGAGGGTCAGGTATGTCCAGCCACCGGCTCACTTCTTTCACCATGGACGTCGTCGATACTTGTTCTTCGGCTGCACAGATGGTTCAGATGTTCAACATGTATCGCCAGGACAGCAGCAACCAAGAGTTCAAGTTCCTTCACGTGTTCTCCCGGGTCGAGTTGTGCGAGAAGTGGAGGGAGGTCCGGCTCACCCTTGCCAAGGCCAAGGAGACGTACAAGCCGGACGCACCCGCCCAAGGGCGGCGGATGGGCGCCCTGATGGCAACAAACAAGCCAAGACGGCGAGGGACGTGGCACCAGCTGCCGAGAGGCTGCAATCATCGATCGAGCAATGCATCGCAGACGCCAAGAACAGCACCGCAAAGAGGGAGAAGAAATTCGACGCGTGGTGGTCGGCGTTGATGGCGAAGCAGGACGTGAAGCTCGACCTTCTCAGGACCAACGTCGTCGCGAAGAAGAGGAACACCGACCTGGAATTCTTAATGGGGGCGGACATGTCGACGATGGACGAGCAAGTCAAGGCGTGGTACCTGGCGGAGCGCGGCCTCATCTTGAACCAGATACCCGGGCTGGCGCCGACTACTGCCCCAACGCCCACGCTGACAGCAACGCCGATGCCCAGCCCGATCGACGAAGCGGTGCCGACGCCGACCACCAGCCCGAGCATAGAAGCCACTCCGACACCGAGCAAGCCGACGCCGAGCACAGAAGCCACGCCGATGACGCCTGCGTCCATGTCGACCCCGGCCAGTCCCACACCAGAGGACCCTGCTGTTTGATACGCTCCGTGTCTATGCTTCCTTCCTTTTGATCGTCAAACTTTCGGGCATGTTTGATCGCGGAACTGTGGCATGATGATTGCCGATTTGTGGCAATGATGATCACCGAACTTGTGGCATTTTTTGTGACAAGTTTGATTTTTTTGGCGTTTTTGTGCTCTACTTACCCAGGAGTAGAAGACGTAGAGGCAGAAGACCTTCACGAGGAGGAAGAAGAGGCGCAACGGCGGGAGCATGGTCTCCCGGCTCCACCAGCGCAGCGCGTCCTCCCGCCGGTCCACCGACATCTCCGTGAACCGCTGCACGAACTGCGAGCTCCACGACAGGCACCGGGCGCCGCCCAGCGCGGGCATCCCCAGTCGCGTGCCCAGCAGCCACAACACCATCCGCACCAGCGTCAGCGCCTCCCGGAGACACATTGCCGACATCAGCTGCGCCACCTGAGCATGCGTGTACGCACAGAGTCAGCCGCCGGTTGGTAGCAAAACGTAGGTCGCCAAGACAGGTCATCGTATCATAGCTAGTCGCAGGTGTGTGTGTGTGTGTGTGTGTGTGTGTGTGTGTGTGTGTGTGTGTGTGTGTGTGCTACTAACCTCGTCTGGGACGGGCGGGTAAGCGGCGGATGCGAGGGAGGAGTCCCAGACGGCCTTGTCGTCCGCCAAGTAGTGGCCGTCGGGCGGCAACGACGGGACCAGCGTGCCGCAGACGGCGGTGAGCGCCATCATCTGGGTGTTTGAGAAGCCGTGCGTGTAGGGCTCCGTCCTCGCGCCTCCTCCCCACAGGAGGGGGTGGCCCTGCCTTCTTCTCTGCTTCTTGTCCTCTTCCATGGCGCCTTTCTGATGTTGTCACAGACTCACAGGGGTATGATGGAGCGTGGGTGGGTGGGTAGCGGTGAGGTGGGAGGTAATGGACAAGCGGAGTGTGGACTGTGGAGGTACCGAGGCTTTAACATTGGACGGATGGGATACGGACGATGGATGGGCGGCGACAAATTTGACAATTTTGACCTGTGAATGAAATCATTTCACAAAATGAATTGTTTTTAAAATAATTTCACTCAGCTGACCTTTTTGAGTGGTGCCCGACATGAAGGCGCCACACTACACTGTGCAACACCTGACTGGCAGGCGCTACACGCCTGGCCAACGTCGCACCTCGGACTGCCTAAAAATTACTAAGTCAATGTGCAGAGCCTAAGAGCTAGGCGCCACTGGTAGGACTAGGGTTCCTACCAGCTCTACTCCTTACGTTATAAGGGCAGAACAACGGGGGTGGGGGCAAGGGCGCGAGCTTCGGCGTGTCGGTGCTGTCGCGAGGGAGGAGGAGGGCAGCGACGGTTAGGGCTGGAGGCGACTAGGGTTCCGGCTCCTCTGGGAGTCGGGCAATAGGGATAGTAAATATCTTTATTGCTTAATATCAAAAGGTGTTTTACAACTAGTATTTATTGTTGGGGAACGTAGCAGAAATTCAAAATTTTCCTACATGTCACCAAGATCTATCTATGGAGAAACCAGCAACGAGGGGAAGGAAAGTGCATCTACATACCCTTGTAGATTGCTAAGCGGAAGCATTCAAGTGAACGGGGTTGATGGAGTCGTACTCGTCGTGATTCAAATCACCGATGATCAAGTGCCGAACGCACGGCACCTCCGCGTTCAACACACGTACAGCCTGATGACGTCTCCCACGCCTTGATCCAGCAAGGAGAGAGGGAGAGGTTGAGGAAGACTCCATCCAACAGCAGCACAACAGCGTGGTGGTGGTGGAGGAGCGTGGCAATCCCGCAGGGCTTCGCCAAGCACCGCGGGAGAGGAGGAGGACTTGGGAGAGGGGAAGGGCTGCGCAAGAACTTCGTGTTCCCACTATATATAGGCGTGGAGGGGCTGGTTTCTTGCCCTCCAAGTTCATTGGGGCGTTGGCCAAGGTGGGAGGAAAGAAATCCCATCATTTCCTTCCCCACCGATTGTTATCCCCCCTTTTTAGGGATCTTGATCTTATCCCTTCGGGATATGATCTTATTCCTTCTAAGGGGGGATCTTGGTGCGCCTTGACCAGGGGTGTGGGGCCTTGCCCCCACTACCCACGTTCATGTGGGTCCCCCCATGCAGGTGGGCCCCACTCCGGAACCTTCTAGAACCTTCCCGGTACAATACCGAAAAATCCCGAACATTTTCCGGTGGCCAAAATAGGACTTCCCATATATAAATCTTTACCTCCGGACCATTCCGGAACTCCTCGTGACGTCCGGGATCTCATCCGGGACTCCGAACAACATTCGGTAACCACATACAAACTTCCTTTATAACCCTAGCGTCATTGAACCTTAAGTGTGTAGACCCTACGGGTTCGGGAGACATGCAGACATGACCGAGACGTTCTCCGGTCAATAACCAACAGCGGGATCTGGATACCCATGATGGCTCCCACATGTTCCACGATGATCTCATCGGATGAACCACGATGTCAAGGACTTAATCAATCCCGTATTCAATTCCCTTTGTCTATCGGTATGTTACTTGCCCGAGACTCGATCGTCGGTATCCAATACCTTGTTCAATCTCGTTACCGGCAAGTCACTTTACTCGTTCCGTAACACATCATCCCGTGATCAACTCCTTGGTCACATTGCGCATATGATGATGTCCTACCGAGTGGGCCCAGAGATACCTCTCCGTTTACACGGAGTGACAAATCCCAGTCTCGATCCGCATAAAACAATAGATACTTTCGGAGATACCTGTAGTGCACCTTTATAGTCACCCAGTTACGTTGTGACGTTTGATAACCCAAAGCACTCCTACGGTATCCAGGAGTTACACGCTCTCATGGTCAAAGGAAGAGATACTTGACATTGGCAAAGCTCTAGCAAACGAACTACACGATCTTTGTGCTAGGCTTAGGATTGAGTCTTGTCCATCACATCATTCTCCTAATGATGTGATCCCGTTATCAACGACATCCAATGTCCATAGCCAGGAAACCATGACTATCTGTTGATCACAACGAGCTAGTCAACTAGAGGCTCACTAGGGACATATTGTGGTCTATGTATTCACACGTGTATTACGATTTCCGGATAATACAGTTATAGCATGAATAAAAGACAATTATCATGAACAAGGAAATATAATAATAACTAATTTATTATTGCCTCTAGGGCATATTTCCAACAGTCTCCCACTTGCACTAGAGTCAATAATCTAGCTCACATCGATATGTGATTAACACTCAAGGTCACATCCCCATGTGACTAACACCCAAAGAGTTTACTAGAGTCAATAATCTAGTTCACATTTACCATGTAATTAACACTCGATGAGTTCTGGGTTTGATCATGTTATGCTTGTGAGAGAGGTTATAGTCAACGGGTCTGAACCTTTTAGATCCGTGTGTGCTTTACAAATCTCTATGTCATCTCCTAGATGCAGCTACCACGCTCTATTTGGAGCTATTCCAAATAACTGTTCCACTTGGAGCTATTCTAAATTGTTGCTCCATCATACGTATCCGGTATCTCTACTCAGAGCTATCCGGATAGGTGTTAAGCTTGCATCGACGTAACCCTTTACGACGAACTCTTTTACCACCTCCATAATCGAGAAAATTCCTTAGTCCACTAGTTACTAAGGATAACTTTGACCGCTGTCCTATGATCCATTCTTGGATCACTCTTGTACCCCTTGACTGACTCATGGCAAGGCACACTTCAGGTGCGGTACACAGCATAGCATACTGTAGAGAGCCTATGATAAAAGCATAGGGGACGACCTTCGTCCTTCCTCTTTCTTCTGCCGTGGTCGAGCTTTAAGTCTTAACTTCATACCTTACAACTCAGGCAAGAACTCCTTCTTTGACTGATCCATCTTGGACACCTTCAAGATTATGTCAAGGTACGTGCTCATTTAAAAGTATTATTAAGCATTTTGATCTATCTTATAGATCTTGATGCTCAATGTTCAAGTAGCTTAATCCAGGCTTTCATTGAAAAACACTTTCAAAATAACCCTATATGCTTTCCAGAAATTCTACGTCATTTCTGATCAATAATATGTCAACAACATATACTCATCAGAAATTCTATAGTGCTCCCACTCACTTCTTTGGAAATACAAGTTTCTCATAAACTTTGTACAAACCCAAAATCTTTGATCATCATCAAAGCATACATTCCAACTCCGAGATGCTCACTCCAGTCCTTAGAAGGATTGCTGGAGCTTTGCATACTTATTAGCATCTTTCGGGATTGACAAAACCTTCCGGTTGTATCACATACAACCTTTCCTCAAGTATAACGTCGAGGAAACAATGTTTTGACATCCTATCTGCAAGATTTCATCAATCATGCAGTAACTGCTAATCCAATTCCAACAGACTCTTAGCATCGCTACGAGTGAGAAAACCTCACCGTAATCAACTCCTTGAACTTGTCGGAAAATATCTTAACGACAAGTCGAGCTTTCTTAATGGTAATTCTTACCATCATTGTCTGTCTTCCTTTTAAAATCCATCCGTACTCATTTGCCTTATGACCATCGAGCCGTTCTGCCAAAGTCTTCACTTTGTTTTCATGCATGGATCCTCTCTCGGATTTTATCGCCTCAAGCCATTTATCGGAATCTGGGCCCACCATCGCTTCTCCATAGCTCGTAGGCTCATTGTTGTCTAGCAACATGACTTCCAAGACAGGATTACGTACCACTCTCAAGTAGTACGCATCCTTGTCATCCTACGAGGTTTGGGAGTGACTTGATCTGAAGTTTCATGATCACTATCATAAGCTTCCACTTCAATTGGTGTAGGTGCCATGGGAACAACTTCCTGTGCCCTTCTACACACTGGTTGAAGTGATGGTTCAATAACCTCATCAAGTCGCCACCATCCTCCCACTCAATTCTTTCGAGAGAAACCTTTCCTCGAGAAAGGACCTGATTCAAGAAACAATCCTTTATTGCTTTTGGATCTGAGACAGGAGGTATACCCAACTGTTTTGGGTGTCCTATGAAGATGCATTTATCCGCTTTGGGTTCTAGCTTATCAGCCTGAAACTTTTTCACATAAGCGTCGTAGCCCCAAACTTTTAAGAAACGACAACTTAGGTTTCTCTAAACCATAATTCATACGGTGTCATCTCAACGGAATTACGTGGTGCCCTATTTAAAGTGAATGTGGTTGTCTCTAATGCCTAACCCATGAACGATAGTGGTAATTCGATAAGAGACATCATGGTACGCACCATATCCAATAGGGTGCAACTATGATGTTCGGACACACCATCACACTATGGTGTTCCAGGCGGTATTAATTGCGAAACAATTTCCACAATGTCTTAATTGTGTGCCAAAACTCGTAACTTAGATATTCATCTCTATGATCATATCATAGACATTTTATCCTCTTGTCACAATGATCTTCTACTTCACTCTGAAATTACTTGAACCATTCAATAATTCAGACTTGTGTTTCATCAAGTAAATATTCTCAACATCTACTCGAATCATCTGTGAAGTAAGATCATAACGATATTCACTGCATGCCTCAGCACTCATTGGATTGGATACATCAAAATGTGTTACTTCCAACAAGTTGCTATCTTGTTCCATCTTATTGAAAACGAGGCTTTTCAGTCATCTTGCCCATGTGGTATGATTTGCATATCTCAAGTGATTCAAAATCAAGTGAGTCCAAACGATCCATTTGCATGGAGTTTCTTCATGCATATATACCAATAGACATGGTTCGCATGTCTCAAACTTTTCAAAACGAGTGAGTCCAAAGATCCATCAACATGGAGCTTCTTCATGCATTTTATACCATTATGACTTACATGGCAGTGCCACAAGTAAGTGGTACTATCATTACTATCTTATATCTTTTGGCATGAAAATGTGTATCACTACGATCGAGATTCAATAAACCATTCAGGTTTAATACTAATCTTGATGGTAGAGGGAGCGTGCGATGTTTGATCACATCAAACTTGGAAACACTTCCAACGCATATCGTCAGCTCACCTTTAGCTAGTCTCCTTTTATTTCGTAGCTTTTATTTCGAGTTACTAACACTTAGCAACCGAACCGGTATCTTAATACCCTGGTGCTACTAGGAGTACTAGTAAAGTACACATTAACATAATGTATATCCAATATACTTCTATTGACCTTGCCAGCCTTCTCATCTACCAAGTATCTAGGGTAATTCTGCTCTAGTGACTATTCCCCTTATCACAGAAGCACTTAGTTTCGGGTTTGGGTTCAACCTTGGGTTTCTTCACTTGAGCAGCAGCTGAATTGCCGTTTCATGAAGTATCCCTTTGTTCCCTTGGCCTTCTTGAAACTAGTGGTTTCACCAACCATCAACAATTGATGCTCCTTCTTGATTTCTACTTTCGCGGTGTCAAACATCATGAATATTTCAAGGATCATCATATCTATCCCTGATATGTTATAGTTCATCACGAAGCTCTAGCAGCTTGGTGGCAATGACTTTGGAGAAACATCACTATCTCATTTGGAAGATCAACTCCCACTCGATTCAAGTGATTGTTGCACTCAGACAATCTGAGCACAAGCTCAACGATTGAGCTTTTCTCCCTTAGTTTGTAGGCTAAGAAAATTGTCGGAGGTCTCATACCTCTTGACGTGGGCACGAGCCTGAAATCCCAATTTCAGCCCTCGAAACATCTCATATGTTCCGCGACGTTTCGAAAACGTCTTTGGTGCCTCTACTTAAACCATTTAACTGAACTATCACGTAGTTATCAAAACGTGTATGTTCGATGTTCGAAACATCCACAAATGACGTTTGGGGTTCAGCACACTAAGCAGTGCATTAAGGACATAAGCGTTCTAGTGTCCGCATAATCGCTACTGTCAACTTTCAACTATATTTTCTCTAGGAACATAACTAAAACAGTAGAACTATAGCGTGAACTACGACATAATTTGCAAAAGGTCTTTTGACTATGTTCAGGATAATTAAGTTCATCTTATGAACTCCCACTTAGATAGACATCCCTCTGGTCATCTAAGTGATCACATGATCCGAGTCAACTAGGCCGTGTCCGATCATCACGTGAGACGGACTAGTCATCATCGGTGAACATCTTCATGTTGATCGTATCTACTATACGACTCATGCTCGACCTTTTGGTCTCCGTGTTACGAGGCCATGTCTGCACATGCTAGGCTCGTCAAGTTAACCCTAAGTGTTTTCGCTGTGTAAAACTGTCTTACACCCGTTGTATGTGAACGTAAGAATCCATCACACCCGATCATCACGTGGTGCTTAGAAGCGACGAACTGTAGCAACGGTGCACAGTTAGGGGAGAACACTTCTTGAAATTTTGTAAGGGATCATCTTATTTACTACCGTCGTCCTAAGTAAACAAGATGCATAAACATGATAAACATCACATGCAATCAAATAGTGACATGATATGGCCAATATCATTTTGCTCCTTTTGATCTTCATCTTCGGGGCTCCATGATCATCATCGTCACCGGCATGACACCATGATCTCCATCATCATGATCTCCATCATCATGTCTTCATGAGGTTGTCACGCTAACGACTACTTCTACTTCTATGGCTAACGCGTTTAGCAATAAAGTAAAGTAATTTACATGGCGTTCTTCAATGACACGCAGGTCATACAATAAATAAAGACAACTCCTATGGCTCCTACCGGTTGTCATACTCATCGACATGCAAGTCGTGATTCCTATTACAAGAACATGATCAATCTCATACATCACATATCATTCATCACATTCCTCTTGGCCATATCACATCACATAGCATACCCTGCAAAAACAAGTTAGACGTCCTCTAATTGTTGTTGCATGTTTTACGTGGCTGCTATGGGTTTCTAGCAAGAACGTTTCTTACCTACGCAAAACCACAACGTGATATGCCAATTGCTATTTACCCTTCATAAGGACCCTTTTCATCGAATCCGTTCCGACTAAAGTGGGAGAGACTGGCACCCGCTAGCCACCTTATGCACCAAGTGCATGTCAATAGGTGGAACCTGTCTCACGTAAGAGTACGTGTAAGGTCGGTCCGGGCCGCTTCATCCCACAATACCGTCGAAACAAGATTGGACTAGTAACGGTAAGCATATTGAACAAAATCAACACCCACAACTACTTTGTGTTCTACTCGTGCAAAGAATCTACGCAATAGACCTAGCTCATGATGCCACTGTTGGGGAACGTAGCAGAAATTCAAAATTTTCCTACGTGTCACCAAGATCTATCTATGGAGAGACCAACAACGAGTAGAAAGAGAGTGCATCTACATACCCTTGTAGATCGCTAAGCGGAAGCGTTCAAGTGAACGGGGTTGATGGAGTCGTACTCGTCGTGATTCAAATCACCGATGATCAAGTGCCGAACGCACGGCACCTCCGCGTTCAACACACGTACATCCCGATGACGTCTCCCACGCCTTGATCCAGCAAGGAGAGAGGGAGAGGTTGAGGAAGACTCCATCCAACAGCAGCACAACGGCGTGGGGGTGGTGGAGGAGCGTGGCAATCCCACAGGGCTTCGCCAAGCACCGCGGGAGAGGAGGAGGACTTGGGAGAGGGGAAGGGCTGCACCAGAACTTCGTGTTCCCACTATATATAGGCGTGGAGGGGCTGGTTTCTTGCCCTCCAAGTCCATTGGGGCGTTGGCCAAGGTGGGAGGAAATAAATCCCATCATTTCCTTCCCCACCGATTGTTATCCCCCCTTTTTAGGGATCTTGATCTTATCCCTTCGGGATATGATCTTATTCCTTCTAAGGGGGGATCTTGGTGCGCCTTGACCAGGGGTGTGGGGCCTTGCCCCCACTACCCACGTTCATGTGGGTCCCCCCATGCAGGTGGGCCCCACTCCGGAACCTTCTAGAACCTTCCCGGTACAATACCGAAAAATCCCGAACATTTTCCGGTGGCCAAAATAGGACTTCCCATATATAAATCTTTACCTCCGGACCATTCCGGAACTCCTCGTGACGTCCGGGATCTCATCCGGGACTCCGAACAACATTCGGTAACCACATACAAACTTCCTTTATAACCCTAGCGTCATCGAACCTTA
>NC_041390.1:435531610-435564396 GCF_002162155.2 Triticum dicoccoides
AGCTAAACCGGTCATAACAGCCACACTATACAGTGTAGCGCCTAGCTTCTAGGCGTTGCACTAGTGGTTGCACTACAAAATGAATCAACCACTAGTGCAACGCCTAGAAGCTAGGTGCTACACTGTATAGGGTGGCGCCTAGCTCTCAGGCGCTGCACACTGACTTAGTAATTTTCGGATCACATAGGTGCGACGCTGGCTAGGCGTGCAGCGCCTGTCAGTCAGGCGTTGTACTGTGTAGTGTGGCACCTTCGTGTCGGGCGCCACTCAAAAAGGTCAGCTGAGTGAAATTTTTTTAGGAGTAGTTCATTTTGTGAAACGATTTCATCCACAGGTCAAAATTGTCAAATTTGCCATGAGCGACAGCGTCCGTTGCTTCCCGGGCCCGCAGAACGTGGAAGGATTGCGAAATTTCAGAACCATCCAGGTGTATCTTTTTTTACTGCCTCATCATCTCATCTGTTAACTGAACCGGAGGTGCAGAGTAACAGTCTGAACTGAACTGAATCTAGAACGGTGCACAGCTCGTCGGCTGGGATGACTTACGGGTGCCACAGCACGGCAGCCTGCTGTGTCCTTGCATCGCACGCGGGACATCACATGCGTGGTTCTGTCCCCTCGTCGGGCTCGGTTTGGATGGATGATGCGAGCTGCAACCTCGGGACTGTCGACGTGCAACATTTTGCTTGCAGAATCTGGAGGAGACGGATGGATGCCCAGGCTTGTAAGATTATTGGGAAGCATTAAACCCTTTGCTTGGGCCGCACTTATATAAATACAAGGGCAATGCCGTGGCTTACAAGGAAGAAGCGATCGATAGATCGAGATTACAAAAGGTCGGTAGGAGTTGGAACAGAAGAAGAGATAGAGAAGAGATACAAGTTTAAACAGGAGGAATTCTCTCTCTATACAATTCTTTCTCTACACAATTATTCCAACACTCCCCCTCAATCTAAACCTATGGAACTCCAAGGTTGAGATTGAACTTGAACTCATCCAGCCTTCTCATAGTGAGAGGTTTTGTAAAGCCATCAGCCAGTTGATCACCAGTGAGTATAAACTTTATATCAAGCTGTTTGTGAGCTACTCTTTCTCTGACGAAGTGGAAATCAACCTCAATATGTTTAGTGCATGCATGAAAAACAGGATTAGCTGAAAGATAGGTTGCACCAATATTATCACACCATAATCTTGCAGCTTGTGGAGTCTTAATACCAAGCTCATAAAGCAAACTTTGAATCCACATGACTTCAGCAGTGGCATTTTCTAGAGCCTTATCTTCTGCTTCAGTACTTGACCTCGAAACTGTAGCCTGTTTCCTTGCACTCCATGGTATAAGATTTGTTCCCAGAAAAACAACAAATCCACCTGTAGATCTCCTATCATCAGGACATCCTGCCCAATCTGCATCTGAGTAAGCAGTCACAAGCATAGATGAAGACTTGACAATTCTAAGTCCAAGTCCTTCTGAGAACTTTAGATACCTAACAATTCTTTTAACCGCAGTCCAATGAGTAGTAGTAGGTGCATGCAAATATTAACACACTTTGTTTACGGAGTAAGAAATATCAGGATGTGTAAGAGTCAAATATTGTAATGCCCCTACAACACTTTTGTAGTTTGTTGCATCCTCAGGTCCAAGTGCTTCTCCACTATCAACTGTGAGTTTCTCTGAAGTTGAGATTGGTGTACTTAAAGGTTTGCAATTTTCCAGCCATACTCTCCTGAGTATGTCATGAGCATATTTCTCCTGTGAAAGAAGTATACCAACTTTTATCTATTTGACCTCTATGCCAAGGAAATAATGAAGATCTCCTAGATCCTTAAGAGAAAACTCCATCTTTAAATCCTTAAGCAAACAAGTGGTAGCATCTGAAATTGAACTAGCAACAATAATGTCATCAACATATATTAGAACATAGATAATGACATTTCCTTTTTGATAGAAAAACAATGAGGTATCTGCCTTAGATGGTGTAAACCCAAATTGTTGTAACTAAGTGCTCAATCTTGAGTACCAGGCTCTTGGGGCCTGGTTCAAACCATATAAAGCCTTATCTAACTTGCAAACAAAATGAGGTGAGCTTTTGTTCTCATAACCTGGTGGTTGCTGCATAAAAACCTCTTCTTCCAGAACACCATGAAGAAACACATTTTGAATATCTAGCTGCCTTAAGCTCCAACCCTTGGAAACCGCAACAGATAGCAAAAGTCAGATAGTAGCTGCTTTAACAACGGGACTAAAAGTATCATCATAATCAATACCAAATCTCTGTTTGAAACCTTTTGCAACTAACCTTGCCTTATATCTGTCTATGCTTCCATCAGATTTTCTCTTAATTTTGTACCCACTTGCAATCTATGACATTTATGCCCTTTGTTGGTGGTACTAAATGCCAAGTTTTGTTTTTCATAAGTGCTTCATATTCAACATCCATGGCCTTTTTCCATTCCTTACTAGCAAGTGCATCATGCAAATGAGTTGGTTCACCCATACTAGTGAGAAAGGCACGTTTAATTTTATCATACCTTATAGTGCCATCAGTGTATTCCTTCTTGTTAAGAATACCAGACCGGGATCTCGTGTGTCGAAGTGGAATACCTGGCGCATCAGAATCCTCAGCAGAGTTCGCAACCACACAAGATCCGGCCGGATCCGCTATACCAAACCGATTCTGGATCCGCTGCGCCAGATCGCTCCAGATCCGAGGAGATAGGGATCTCCCTCGCGATCGGTGCTCTAGTGGAACCGCGCCGCGTGTCGCCCTCGCTGGTTGCCTCCTCGGACGCGCAGGGCAAGACATTGGTGTTGGGCCCCACGCCTGTCGCCTGGTCGGCCACCGGCCCATCCACCACGCGTGTGGTGCTCGGGGAGCCGCACTGGCCCGTGTTGGCTCGGCTGGAGGGGCCCACGCTGCCTGGGCTGTCGGCAGCTGGCGCATGCGGCGCGGAGGGAATCGCCTGGGATCGCGCGCCTAACACTCTGATACGAGGATTTTCCTCGGATCCTGTTCTGCTGCCGCACAAATCCACCTGGGATCCCATGACAACTTTGGCTGCATCCCTTTGCATGAAATCACGCCCTGAAGCTGCACTTTTATCATCAAAAATCATATTTTCTTTAGGATTAGTCACATGATCAGCACTATTTAACTCACCCCCGTGATCTGGACTAGGCATATACTCCGGAAGAAGTGCAATTTCTGCATGAAGTAGAGCTCCGGCATTTGGATGAAGTCTTTCAAAAGAGAATATTGTCTCATCAAATATAACATCACGAGAAATATAGATTCGTCCACTAGAAATTTCAAGACACTTGTAACCTTTGTGAAGGTTACTATAACCAAGAAACACACATTGAGTAGAACGAAACTCAAGTTTGTGATGGTTATATGGACGAAGATTAGGGAAACAAGCACACCTGAAAATTCTCAAGGAATTATAGTCTGGTTTTTGATGAAACAATTTTTCTAAAGGAGTAATATATCCAATCACTTTGCTAGGAAGACGGTTTATAAGATAAGTGGAAGCAATAAAGGCTTCCTCCCAATATTTTAAGGGCATGGATGCATGAGCTAGAAGGGATAGACCTACTTCAACGATGTGGCGATGTTTACGCTCGGCGGAGCCATTCTGCTGATGAGCATGAGGGCAAGAGACATGATGACTAATACCAATATCACAAAAGAAAGAGTTGAGTTTCTCATACTCTCCTCCCTAGTCACTTTGGACTGTAATAATCTTTCTGTTAAACTGACGCTCAACAAGTTTCTGAAATTCTTGGAAGATGGAAAGAACTTCAGATTTAAACTTGAGCAAATATATCCAAGTGAACTTGCTAAAGTCATCAATAAAACTAACATAATATTTTTTTCTTCCAAAAGAATCTCTTGCATGACCCCATACATCACTAAAAATAAGTTCCAATGGAGCACAATACACACTATTTGACTTAGCATAAGGGAGTTGGTAACTCTTTGCACACTAACAAGCATCACAAACAGACTCAATATTTTTACTAGATGACAATGGAAGATTGCCTTTATCCACTACTTGCTTGACGATGACCGAAGAAGGATGTCCTAATCTTTGATGCCATCTTGCCAAGGAGGGCTTGGCGACGGAGTAGACTTGATGATGACGCTTTCGACTAAGTGCTCCAGATGTGATTGGATACAAGCCTCCAATGCATCTACCGTGGTGAATGAGCTCCCTCATTTCCCGATCCTTGATCAAAAAATATGTTGGATGCGTTTTAAAAAAGATATTATTATCGGCAGATAAACAGGACATAGCTGCAAGGTTTTTGTCGGCTTGTGGAACATGAAGAACATCTTTTAGAACAAGATCACGTCTAACAGTAGGGGAATTAATAGTTGCTTGACCAATGGGACAAATATCCATACATCCACCGCTTGGGGTGTGAATTTGATCGTTGCCGAAGTACCTCTCCCTCATGGAGAGTTCTTCAAGCTCGTTGGTGATGCTACGTCTTGAGCTTGCGTTGGTTTCCCCAAAGAGGAAGGGATGATGCAGCAGAGTAGCGTAAGTATTTCCCTCAGTTTTTGAGAACCAAGGTATCAATCCAGTAGGAGGCCACGCTCAAGTCCCTCCTACCTGCACAAAGCGATAGCTACTCGCAACCAACGCGATTAGGGGTTGTCAATCCCTTCAGGTCACTTACGAGAGTCAGATCTGATAGATATAATATTTTTGGTATTTTTGGTATAAAGATGCAAAGTAAAAAGTAAAGGCAAAGTAAAAAAGCAAAGAAAGATTAGAGTGATGGAGATTGATATGATGAGAATAGACCCGGGGGCCATAGGTTTCACTAGTGGCTTTTCTCAAGAGCATAAGCATTCTACGGTGGGTGAACAAATTACTGTTGAGCAATTGACAGAATTGAGCATAGTTATGAGAATATCTAGGCATGATCATGTATATAGGCATCACGTCCGTGACAAGTAGACCGAAACGATTCTGCATCTACTACTATTACTCCACTCATCGACCGCTATCCAGCATGCATCTAGAGTATTAATTTAAAAACAGAGTAACGCCTTAAGCAAGATGACATGATGTAGAGAGATAAATTCATGCAATATGAAATAAATCCCATCTTGTTATCCTTGATGGCAACGATGCAATACGTGCCTTGCCGCCCCTTCTGTCACTAGGAAAGGACACCGCAAGATCGAACCCAAAGCTAAGCACTTCTCCCATGGCAAGAACTACCAATCTAGTTGGCCAAACCAAACGGATAATTCGAAGAGACTTGCAAAGATAACCAATCATACATAAAAGAATTCAGAGAAGATTCAAATATTATTCATAGATAGACTTGATCATAAACCCACAATTCATCGGTCTCAACAAACACACCGCAAAAAGAAGATTACATCGAATAGATCTCCACAAGAGAGGGGGATAACTTTGTATTGAGATCCAAAAAGAGAGAAGAAGCCATCTAGCTACTAACTATGGACCCGAAGGTCTATGGTAAACTACTCACATTTCATTGGAGAGGCTATGATGATGTAGAAGCCCTCCGTGATGACGGCCCTCTTCCGTCGGAGCTTCGGAACAGGCCCCAAGATGGGATCTCGTGGATACAGAAAGTTGCGGCGGTGGAATTAGGTTTTTGGCTCCTGTTTTGATGGTTTGGGGGTACGTAGGTATATATAGGAGGAAGGAGTACGTCGGTGGAGCATCGAGGGGCCCACGAGGCAGGGGGGTGTGCCCTAGGGGGGGCGCCCCCACCCTCGTGACCTCCTCTTTGACTCCTTGGAGTAGGGTCCAAGTCTCCTGGATCACGTTCGGTGAGAAAATCACGTTCCCGAAGATTTTGTTCTGTTTGGACTCCGTTTGCTATTCTGTTACTTCGAAACACTGAAATAGGCAAAAAACAGCAATTCTGGGCTGGCCTCCGGTTAATAGGTTAGTCCCAAAAATAATATAAAAGTGGAAAATAAAGCCAAATATAGTCCAAAACAGTAGATAATATAGCATGGAGCAATCAAAAATTATAGATACGTTGGAGATGTATCAGGCATCCCCAAGCTCAATTCCTGCTCGTCCTCGAGTAGGTAAATGATAAAAAGAGAATTTTTGATGCGGAGTGCTACTTGGCATAACTTCAATGCAAATCTTCTTAATTGTGGTATGAATATTCAGATTTGAAAGATTCAAGACAAAAGTTTATATTGACATAAAAAATTAATACTTCAAGCATACTAACAAAGCAATTATGTCTTCTCAAAATAACATGGCCAAAGAAAGTTATCCCTACAAAATCATATAGTCTGGCTATGCTCCATCTTCACCACACAAAGTATTTAAATCATGCACAACCCCGATGACAAGCCAAGCAATTGTTTCATACTCTAACTTTTTCAAAACTTTTTCAATCTTCACACAATACATGAGCGTGAGCCATGGATATAGCACTATAGGTGGAAAAGAATGGTGGTTGTGGAGAAGACAAAAAGGAAGGAAAGATAGTCTCACATTAACTAGGCGTATCAACAGACTATGGAGATGCCCATCAATAGATATCAATGTGAGTGAGTAGGGATTGCCATGCAACGGATGCACTAGAGCTATAAGTATGTGAAATCTCAACAAAAGAAACTAGTGGGTGTTCATCCAACTTGCTCGCTCACGAAGACCTAGGGCACTTGAGGAGGCCCATCATTGGAATATACAAGCCAAGTTCTACAATGTAAAATTCCCACTAGTATATGAAAGTGATAACATGAGAGACTCTACTATGAAGATCATGGTGCTACTTTGAAGCACAAGTGTGGTAAAAGGATAGTAGAATTGCCCCTTTTTATTTATTTTCTCTTTTTTTGGGCCTTCTTTTTTTTTCTTTGGCCTTTCTCTCTTTTTTTTGGGACAATGCTCTATTAAATGATGATCATCACACTTTTATTTATTTACAACTCAATGATTACAACTCGATTCTAAGACAAAGTATGACTCTATATGGATGCCTCCGGTGGTGTACCGGGATATGCAATGAATCAAGAGTGACAAGTATGAATAAATTATGAACGGTGGCTTTGCCACAAATACTATGTCAACTACATGATCATGCTAAGCAATATGACAATGATGTATGTCTCATGATGAACTAGATGGTGGAAAGTTGCATGGCAATATATCTCGGAATGGCTATGGAAATGCCACTATAGGTAGGTATGGTGGCTGTTTTGAGGAAGGTATATGGTAGGTGTATGATACCGGCGAAAGGTGCGCGGTATTAGAGAGGCTAGCAAAGGTGGAAGGGTGAGAGTGCGTATGATCCATGGACTCAACATTAGTCATAAAGAACTCATATAATTATTGCAAAAATCTAGAAGTTATCAAAGCAAGGTATTACGCGCATGCTCCTAGGGAGATAGATTGGTAGGAAAAGACCATCGCTCGTCCCCGACCGCCACTCATAAGGAAGACAATCAATAAATAAATCATGCTCCGACTTCATCACATAACGGTTCACCATGCGTGCATGCTACGGGAATCACAAACCTTAACACAATTATTCTTTAAATTCACAACTACTCAACTAGCATGACTTTAATATTATCACCTCCATATCTCAAAACAATTATCATGCTTCAATCTTTTCTTAGTATTCAACACACTCAAAAGAAAGTTTCACAAATCTTGAATACCAAGCATATTATTATTAAGCAAATTACCATGCTATTAAGAGACTCCCAAAATAGTTTAAGTGAAGCATGAGAGATCAATAGTTTCTTTAAAACAAATCCACCACCGTGCTCTAAAAGATCTAAGTGAAGCACATAGAGCAAAATTATAACGCTCAAAAGATATAAGTGAAGCACATAGAGCAAAACTATATAGCTCAAAAGATATAAGTGAAGCACATAGAGCAAAACTACATAGCTCAAAAGATATAAGTGAAGCACATAGAGCAAAACTACTTAGCTCAAAAGATATAAGTGAAGCACATAGAGCAAAATTACTTAGCTCAAAAGATATAAGTGAAGCACATAGAGTATTCTATCAAATTTTAATTCATGTATGGCTCTCTCAAAAGGTGTGTACAGCAAGTATGATTGTGGTATACTAAGACACAAAGACACAAATAATACAAGACGCTCCAATCAAAACACATATCATGTTGGTGAATAAAAATATAGCTCCAAGTAAATTACCGATGGAAGTGGACGAAAGAGGGGATGCCTTCCGGGGCATCCCCAAGCTTTGACTTTTTGGTGTCCTTGGATTATATTGGGGGTGCCATGGGCATCCCCAAGCTTAGGCTCTTGCCACTCCTTGTTCCATGATCCATCAAAAGAATTCACCCAAAACTTGAAAACTTCACAACACAAAACTCAAAATAGAAAACTCGTGAGCTCCGTTAGCGAAAGAAAACAAAAGAACACTTCAAGGTAATGTAATGAACTCATTCTTTATTTACATTGGTGTTAAACCTACTGTATTCCAACTTCTCTATGGATTATAAACTATTTTACTAGCCATAGATTCATCAAAATAAGTAAACAACACACGGAAAACAGAATCTGTCAAAAACAGAACAGTCTGTATTAATCTGTAGCTAGCTCAAGATCTGGAACCCCAAAAATTCTAAAATAAATTACTGGACGTGAGAAATTTATCTATTAATCATCTTCAAAAAGAATTAACTAAATATCACTCTTCAAATAAAAATTACAGCAGTTCTCGTGAGCGCTAAAGTTTCTGTTTTTTACAGCAAGTTCAACAAGACTTTCCCCAAGTCTTCCCAACGGTTCTACTTGGCACAAACACTAATTAAACACACAAAAACAACCAAAACAGAGGCTAAATAATTTATTTATTACTAAGCAGGAGCAAAAATCAAGGAATAAAAATAAAATTGGGTTGCCTCCCAACAAGCGCCATCGTTTAACGCCCCTAGCTAGGCATAAAAGCGAGGATATATCTAGGTATTGCCATCTTTGGTAGGCAATCCATAAGTGGCTCTCATGATAGTTTCATATGGTAATTTTATTTTCATTCTTGGAAAGTGTTCCATGCCCTTTTTTTAATGGAAATAGAAATCTAATATTCCCTTCCTTAATATCAATAATCGCACCAACCGTTCTAAGGAAAGGTCTACCAAGAATAATAGGGCAAGAAGGATTGCAATCTATATCAAGAACAATGAAAACTAAGGGAACATAATTCCTATTTGCAACAACAAGAACATCATTAATCCTTCCCATAGGTTTCTTAATAGTGGAATCCGCAAGATGCAAGTTTAGAGAGCAATCATCAAAATTACGGAAATCTAGTAAATCACACAAAGTTTTGGGAATAGTGGAGACACTAGCACCCAAATCACACAAAGAATAAAACTCATGATCTTTAATTTTAATTTTAATAGTTGGTTCCCACTCATCATAGAGCTTTCTAGGGATAGAAACTTTCAACTCAAGTTTTTCTTCATAAGATTGCATCAAGGCATCAACAATATGCTCGGTAAAGGCTTTATTTTGACTATAAGCATGTGGAGAATTTAGCACGGATTGCAACAAGGAAATACAATCAATTAAAGAGAAACTTTCATAATTAAATTCCTTGAAATCCAATATAGTGGTTTTAGCAACATCTAGATTTTTATTTCTTTCAATCCCACTTTCATCAGTTTCATCATTAAGATCTAAATACTCTGAATTTTTAGAACGCCTTCTAGGTAAAGGAAGATCATATTCAGTTTCATAAAGATTCATATTGCAAAATAAAGATTTAATAGGGGACACATCAATAACTTTTAGATCTTCATCTTGATTTTCATAGGAATTCGATTTAGCGGCCATCTTATTAACTAAGGTGGCTTGCATATTCGAAATTTCAGCAGTCATCTTTTCTAGACGAGCAATTTGGGATCTTATTCCATCAAATTCCTTAGACATATCATCAAGCTCTTTATTCATATAATTCATAAAACTTTTTTGTTCCTTAAGCTCGTTTCTGAAGAAATTATTATTCTCAAATTGCAAAACCATAAACTTCCTAACGTTGTTTTCAATCTCCTCTAACCTTTTAAGGTGAAGATCACCAAATCTCGGTTGAGCCATCGCGACAAACAAGCAAACTAGCACATGAGCAAACAAGAAGCAAGCGGGCAAAAAGAGGCAAATAGAGAGGGAGGATAGAGAGAGAGAGAGGGTGAATAAAACGACAAGGGTGAAGCGGGGGAGAGGAAAACGAGAGGCGAATGGCAAATAATGTAATGCGAGAGATAGGGATTGTGATGGGTACTTGGTATGTTGACTTTTTGCGTAAACTCCCCCGGCAACGGCGCCAGAAATGGCTCGTTGTCGAGAGTCAAATCTTGACTTGCGTGAACCTCCCCGGCAACGGCGCCAGAAATCCTTCTTGCTACGTCTTGAGCTTGCGTTGGTTTTCCCCGAAGAGGAAGGGATGATGCAACAGAGTAGCGTAAGTATTTCCCTCAGTTTTTGAGAACCAAGGTATTAATCCAGTAGGAGGCCACGCTCAAGTCCCTCGTACCTGCACAAAGCGATATCTACTCACAACCAATTGTCAATCCCTTCATGGTCACTTACGAGAGTGAGATCTTATAGATATAATATTTTTGGTATTTTTGGTATAAAGATGCAAAGTAAAAAGTAAAGGCAAAGTAAAAAAGCAAAGCAAGATTAGAGTGATGGAGATTGATATGATGAGAATAGACCCGGGGGCCTTAGGTTTCACTAGTGGCTTCTCTCAAGAGCATAAGTATTCTACGGTGGGTGAACAAATTACTGTTGAGCAATTGACAGAATTGAGCATAGTTATGAGAATATCTAGGCATGATCATGTATATAGGCATCACGTCCGTGAAAAGTAGACCAAAACGATTCTGCATCTACTACTATTACTCCACTCATCGACCGCTATCCAGCATGCATCTAGAGTATTAAGTTAAAAACAGAGTAATGCCTTAAGCAAGATGACATGATGTAGAGAGATAAATTCATGCAATATGAAATAAACCCTAGCTTGTTATCCTCGATGGCAACGATGCAATACGTGCCTTGCTGCCCCTTCTGTCACTGGGAAAGGACACTGCAAGATCGAACCCAAAGCTAAGCACTTCTCCCATGGCAAGAACTACCAATCTAGTTGGCCAAACCAAACGGATAATTCGAAGAGACTTGCAAAGATAACGAATCATACATAAAACAATTTAGAGAAGATTCAAATATTATTCATAGATAGACTTGATCATAAACCCACAATTCATCGGTCTCAACAAACACACCGCAAAAAGAAGATTACATCGAATAGATCTCCACAAGAGAGGGGGAGAACTTTGTATTGAGATCCAAAAAGAGAGAAGAAGCCATCTAGCTACTAACTATGGACCAGAAGGTCTGAGGTAAACTAGTGACACTTCATCGGAGAGGCTATGATGATGTAGAAGCCCTCCGTGATGACGGCCCTCTTCCGTCGGAGCTCCGGAACAGGCCCCAAGATGTGATCTCGTGGATACAGAAATTTGCGGCGGTGGAATTAGGTTTTTGGCTCCTGTGTTGATGGTTTGGGGGTATGTAGGTATATATAGGAGGAAGGAGTACGTCGGTGGAGCACCGAGGGGCCCACGAGGCAGGGGGGTGTGCCCTAGGGGGGGGGCGCCCCCCACCCTCGTGACCTCCTCTTTGACTCCTTGGAGTAGGGTCCAAGTCTCCTGGATCACGTTCGGTGAGAAAATCACGTTCCCGAAGATTATGTTCCATTTGGACTCCGTTTGATATTCCGTTTCTTCGAAACACTGAAATAGGCAAAAAACACCAATTCTGGGCTGGGCCTCCGGTTAATAAGTTAGTCCCAAAAATAATATAAAAGTGGAAAATAAAGCCCAATATAGTCCAAAATAGTAGATAATATAGCATGGAGCAATCAAAAATTATAGATACGTTGGAGACGTATCAGGTGACATGATCAGTGGCCCCCGAGTCGACGTACCAGACCGTGCCATCGCCCCCTTGTTCTCTGATTGCAGCGGCGACATGACGAGCATCAGGAACAAAATCTTCATCATAACAATGCCAACAGTCCAAGACCTCATGGCTCAGTTTCTTGCATAATTGGCATCGAACACGATTGTTGGAGGAAGGACCAGAGGAGGCATGATTGTTGTTGAATCCGCCCCCTCCAGAACGGGCATGAGTGTTGGTCTTGGTGTAGCCGCTCCCGCCTGGTCGTGCACCCGAGCCGTTGCCACGGCCGCGCCCACCGCCGCTGCGGTTCCTCCCCTGGTGATCGCGCTTGATAACCCACAAGTATAGGGGATCGCAACAGTTTTCTAGGGTAGAGTATTCAACCCAAATTTATTGATTCGACACAAGGGGAGACAAAGAATATTCTCAAGTATTAAAAGTTGAGTTGTCAATTCAACCGCACCTGAAAGACTTAATATCTGCATCAATGTATTTAGTAGCAAAGTAATATGGAAGTAACGGTAACGGTGGCAAAAGTAACAATATTGGTTTTGTAGTAATTGTAACAATGGAAATGTAGAAGTAACTAAGCAAAGATCAATATGTGAAAAGCTCGTAGGCATTGGATCAATGATGGATAATTATGTCGGATGCGATTCCTCAAGCAACAGTTATAACATAGGGTGACACAGAACTAGCTCCAGTTCATCAATGTAATGTAGGCATGTATTCTGAATATAGGCATACATGCTTATAGAAAAGAACTTGCATGACATCTTTTGTCCTACCCTCCCGTGGCAGCGGGGTCCTATTGGAAACTAAGGGATATTAAGGCCTCCTTTTAATAGAGTACCAGACCAAAGCATTAACACTTAGTGAATACATGAACTCCTCAAACTATAGTCATCACCAGGAGTGGTCCCGATTATTGTCACTTCGGGGTTATCAGATCATAACACATAGTAGGTGACTATTGACTTGCAAAATAGGATTAAGAACTCACATATATTCATGAAAACATAATAGGTTCAGATCTGAAATCATGGCACTCGGGCCCTAGTGACAAACATTAAGCATAACAAAGTCATAGCAACATCAATCTCAGAACATAATGGATACTAGGGATCAAACCCTAACAAAACTAACCCGATTACATGATAAATCTCATCCAACCCATCACCGTCCAACAAGCCTACGATGGAATTACTCTCGCACGGCGGTGATCATCATGAAATTGGTGATGGAGGAAGGTTGATGATGACGATGGCGACGGATTCCCCTCTCCGGAGCCCCAGACGGACTCCAGATCAGCCCTGCCGAGAGAGATTAGGGCTTGGCGGCGGCTCCGTGTCGTAAAACGCGATGAATCCTTCTCTCTTATTTTTTTCTCCCCGAACTTGAATATATAGAGTTAGAGTTGAGGTCGGTGGAGCCTCAGGGGGCCCACGAGATAGGGGGGCATGCCCCCACCCTCGTGGATAGGGTGTGGGCCCCCTGGCGTTGATTCTTTTGCCAGTATTTTTTATATATTCCAAAAATATTCTCTGTGAAGTTTCAGGTCATTCCAAGAACTTTTGTTTCTGCACAAAAATAACACCATGACAATTCTGCTGAAAACAACGTCAGTCCGGATTTGTTCCATTCAATTCATGAAAGTTAGAGTCCAAAACAAGGTCAAAAGTGTTTGGAAAAGTAGATATGATGGAGACGTATCATCTCCCCAAGCTTAAACCTTTGCTTATCCTCAAGCAATTCAGTTGACAAACTTAAAGTGATAAAGAAAAACTTTTACAAACTCTATTTGATCTTGTTGTTGTAAATATGTAAAGCCATCATTCAAGTTTTCAGCAAAGATTATGAACTAACCATATTCACAATGACATTTAGGTCTCATGTTTACTCATATCAATGGCATAATCAACTAGCGAGCAATAATAGTAAATCTCGGATGACAACACTTTCTCAAAATAATCATAATATGATATAACAAGATGGTATCTCGCTAGCCCTTTCCGAGACCGCAAAACATAAATGCAGAGCACCTCTGAAGTTCAAGGACTGACTAAACATTGTAATTCATGGTAAAAGAGATCCAGTCACAATCATACTCAATGTAAACTAATAGTAATGCATGCAAATGACAACGGTGCTCTCCAACTGGTGTTCTTTAATAAGAGGATGGTGACTCAACATAAAAGTAAATAGATAGGCCCTTCGCAGAGGGAAGTAGGGATTTGTAGAGGTGCCAGAGCTCGATTTTGAAATAGAGATAAATAACATTTTGAGTGGTATACTTTCATTGTCAACATAACAACCAAGAGATCTTGATATCTTCCATGCTACACGCATTATAGGCGGTTCCCAAACAGAATGGTAAAGTTTATACTCCCCCTACCACCAACAAGCATCAATCCATGGCTTGTCCGAAATAATGGGTGCCTCCAACTAACAACAATCCTGGGGGAGTTTTGTTTGCAATTATTTTGATTTGGTTTGAGCATAGGACTGGGCATCCAGATTACCGGCCATTTTCTCGTGAGTGAGGAGCGGAGTCCACTCCTCTTGAGAATAACCCACCTAGCATGGAAGATATAGACAGACCTAGTTGATACATGAGCTATTCGAGCATACAAAAACAGAATTTCATTTGAAGGTTTAGAGTTTGGCACATACAAATTTACTTGGAATGGTAGGTAGATATCGCATATAGGAAGGTATGGTGGACTCATATGGAATAACTTTTCGGATTTATGGAAGTGGATGCACAAGCAGTATTCCCGCTTAGTACAAGTGAAGGCTAGAAAGAGACTGGGAAGCGACCAGCTAGAGAGCAACAACAGTCATGAACATGCATTAAAATTAATCAACACTGAGTGCAAGCATGAGTAGGATATAATTCACCATGAACATAAATATCGTGGAGGCTATGTTGAGTTTGTTTCACCTACATGTGTGAACATGTGCCAAGTCAAGCCACTCGAATCATTCAAAGAAGGATACCACCCTATCATACCACATCACAACCATTTTAATAACATGTTGGCACACAAGGTAAACCATTATAAACTCCTAGCTAATTAAGCATGACATGAGCAACTATAATCTCTAATTGTCATTGCAAACATGTTTCATTCACAATAGGCTGAATCAGGAACAATGAACTAATCATATTTACAAAAACAAGATAGGTCGAGTTCATACCAGCTTCTGTCATCTCAATCAGTTCATCATATACCGTCATTATTGCCTTTCACTTGCACGAACGAATGGTGTGGATAATAATAATAGTGCACGTGCATTGGACTAAGCTGGAATCTGTAAGCATTCAATATATAGGAGAAGACAAGGTAATATGGGCTCTTGGTTAGATCAACAATAATGCATATGAGATCCACTCAACATTTTCATCATGGTCTTCTCCTCTCGACCCCCAAAGAAAGGAAAGGAAATAAAACTATTTACACGGGAAAGCTCCCAACAAGCAAAAGAAGAACGAGAAATCTTTTGGGGTTTTATTTTAATTACTACTACTACACGCATGGAAAGTAAACTAGCTAAAAGCTACAACTAATTTTTTTGGTTTTTCTTAAGGTTTTTCAAACACACAAGAAGAATGCTAGAAAAGAAAATAAACTAGCATGGATCATACAATGAAAAAGTATGAGCACCGACAACTGGCATGAGTGTGTGAACATGAATGTAATGTCGGTGAGAAATACGGACTGCCCCAAGCTTAGGCTTTTGGCCTAAGTTGGTCTATGGCCATGGCTGGCCTGGTGGGTATACAAAGTTGTAGCTGGGGTCGTATTGAGATGCAACAGCTACTTCTTGACGAGCTGCAACTTGGAGGCGAGCTACCTCCGTCCTCCTGTCGTACTCGTTCGCCTCCTCCCTAGTTATAACATATCCCCTTTTTTCCTAAAAGTCATAGAAAGCAGGAGCAGGCAGAGCAACATGGACGATGAGCCGTCAGTCAAAGATCAGTTGGTACTGGAGGAACTGATCGTTCCTCTCAACAAACTGATGGCGAACCATGGCATTATAATCTAGGTAAGCAGGAGGCAACTCAATATCATTTCCATGTATTGGTATATCAAGATAGTTAGCTACACGAGTTGCATAAATTCCACCAAACAAATCTCCACTTATACTATTGTAATGCAACCTACGTGCAACAATAGCCCCCAAATTATATTGTTTATCACCTAATACCGCACTCTCGAGGACACTAAGATTAGGAACACACATTTGACAAGCCTCATCTTTACCGTTAATGCATCTAACAATGAAGAGAGCAAAATAATGTATGGAAGGGAAAGAATGCTCCCTATGGTAGCTTGTGTAATCTCCCTAGATTCCCCCACAGTAATACTAGTGAGAAAGTCTATATTCAGATTTGCGAGGTTCACTAACATTGCCCCAGTGCGGGAGTGTACAAGCAGTATTAAAATCTTCTAAGTCCATGGTATATGATTTATCATAAAGATCAAATAGGACAGTGTGAGAATTGTGCGAGGATGTAAATTTGAACCTTCTCACAAATGAATCAGTTAGATAGAGGTATTGCCGGCACTTATCTGACACGAAGCTCTCAAGATCAACGTTACGCACATATGCGTCAAATTCATCCTTAATGCCTGCCTGGACCATGAAATCCTCTGACGGCCATTCACAAGGCCGCACTTGAGATTCCCTTGGTAGTTCATTATCCGGCTCACGTATCGCGGGCCTTGGGCCTTGCTTCCTTGAAGGACCACCTTGGTACATTTTCCTAAACATATTTCTTCCTCTATTTTTTCTGAAATTTTTAGTGACTCAAAATAAAAGTGAATCAAACTCAACAAGATTGATAGCAACTACTCCCACAAGTGCCTAGAGGCCATATCATGTATTAAAACTACTTTTGACCACATAAATTTGACATGCAAGCTCAAAAGCAGGGTCACCTAAGCAGCAAAAATTTGCAATAAATAAAGCGCTTGAACAAAACTAATTGGACCGTTGGAGGAGTCACATACCGAAGAACAATCCCCCAAAGCAGTTTTGTGAATGGACCTTTGAGCAAGGAGATAAAAAATGGTAGAAAGATGAGCTAGAACTTGGGTTTGAGCTGGTGGAGGATTTTTCTGGAGGAAGACGAAGTGTGTTGGTGCAAGAATAAGTGGAGGGGGCCCACGTGGGGTCCACGAGGCAGGGGGCACACCCCAGGGGGGTGGGCATGCCCTAGACCCTCGTGGCCAGGTGGTGTGGCCCCCAGGTGTGTTCTCAGTGCCAATAATTCTTAAATATTCTAGAAAAAAGCCATATAAAATTTTCATGACATTTTGAGAACTTTTATTTTCGGGGTATTTTTTATTGCAAGGATAATTCCGAAATAGACAGAGAATACTATTTTTTCTTTATTTAAACTAAATTACAAAAAGTAAAAAGAGGGTACAGAGAGTTGTGCTTTCTAACTTCATCCATCTCATGCTCATCAAAAGGAATCCACTAACAAGGTTGATCAAGTCTTGTTAACAAACTCTTTCCGAATCGCATGAAACCGGAGAATTTTCAAATAACACTAAGTTACCTAAACGGGGATATGCACATCCCCAACAATAAGAATATCATATTTCTTCTTGACAGTAGGAAGAGGGAATTCAAAACCTCCAATAATAATCATTGGAATTTTTCCAATAGAATTAATACTATGGACTTGAGGTTGTTTCCTCGGAAAGTGTACCGTATGCTCATTACCATTAATGTGAAAAGTGACATTGCCTTTGTTGCAATCAATAACAGCCCCTACAGTATTCAAAAAGGGTCTACCAAGGATAATCGACATACTATCATCCTCGGGAATATCAAGAATAACAAAGTTCGTTAAAATGGTAACGTTTGCAACCACAACAGGCACATCCTCACAAATACCGACATGTATAGTAGTTGATTTATGAGCCATTTGCAAAGATATTTCAGTAGGTGTCAACTTATTCAAATCAAGTCTACGATATAAAGATAGAGGCATAACACTAACACCGGCTCCAAGATCACATAAAGCAGTTTTAACGTAGTTTCTTTTAATGGAGCATGGTAATGTTGGTACTCCTGGATCTCCAAGTTTCTTTGGTATTCCATCTTTAAAAGTATGATTGGCAAGCATGGTGGAAATTTCAGCTTCCGGTATCTTTCTTTTATTTGTAACAATATCTTTCATGTACTTAGCATAAGGATTCATTTCAAGAATATCAGTCAAACGCATACGCAAAAAGATAGGTCTAATCATTTCAGCAAAGCGTTCAAAATCCTCATCATCCTTTTTCTTGGATGGTTTAGGAGGAAAAGGCATGGGTTTCTGAACCCATGGTTCTCTTTCTTTACCATGCTTCCTAGCAACGAAGTCTCTCTTATCATAACATTGATCCTTTGAATGTGGGTTATCAAGATCAACAGCAGGTTCAATCTCTATATCATTGTCATTGCTAGGTTGAGCATCAACATGAACATCATCATTAACATTATCACTAGGTTCATGTTCATTACCAAATTGTGTTTTAGCATCAGAAATAGAAATATCGTTGGGATTCTCAGATGTGTCAACAACAGGTTCACTAGGAGCATGCAAAGTCCTATCATTTTTCTTTTTCTTCCTTTTAGAAGGACTAGGTGCATTAACATTAGTTCTCTGAGAACCTTGCTCAATTCTCTTAGGGTGGCCCTCAGGATACAAAGGTTCCTGAGTCATTTTATCCCCTCTAGTCACAACTCTAACAACATTATCATTTTTCTTATTATTTAATTCATTTAGCAAATCATTCTGAGCTTTAAGAACCTGTTCTACTTGAGTGGTAACCATAGAAGCATGTTTACTAATAAGTTTAAGTTCACCTTTAACTCTAGACATGTAATCACTCAAGTGTTCAATAATATAAGCATTACGTTTCAATTGTCTACCAACATAAGCATTAAAGTTTTCTTGTTTAACCATAAAATTATCAAACTCATCCAAGCATTGGCTAGCAAACTTAGTAGATGGGATTTCACCCTTATCAAATCTATAGAGAGAATTTACCTTTACTACCTGTGTCAGGTTATCAAGACCATGTATTTCTTCAATAGGTGGTAAATTCTTAACATCTTCAGCTTTAACACCCTTTTCTTTCATAGATTTCTTTGCCTCTTGCGTATCTTCAGGACTGAGAAATAGAATACCCCTTTCCTTTGGAGTTGGCTTAGGAGTTGGTTCAGGAAGTGTCCAATCATTTTCATTACTCAACATATTATTCAATAGCAATTCAGCTTGATCAACTGTTCTTTCCCTGAAAACACAACCAGCACATCTATCCAGGTGGTCTCTGGAAGCATCAGTTAGTCCATTATAAAAGATATCAAGTATTTCATTTTTCTTGAGAGGATGATCAGGCAAAGCATTAAGTAATCGGAGAAGCCCTCCCAAGCTTGTGGGAGACTCTCTTCTTCAATTTGCACAAAATTATATATTTCCCTTAAGGCAGCTTGTTTCTTATGAGCGGGGAAATATTTAGCAGAGAAGTAATAAATCATATCCTGGGGACTAAGCACACAACCAGGATCAAGAGAATTAAACCATGTTTTAGCATCACCCTTTAATGAGAACGGAAATAACTTAAGGATAAAGTAATAGCGAGTTTTCTCATCATTAGTGAACAGAGTGGCTATATCATTCAATTTAGTAAGACGTGCCACAACAGTTTTAGATTCATAGCCATAAAAAGGATCAGATTCAACCAAAGTAATTAACTCAGGATCGATAGAGAAATCATAATCCTTATCGAAAATACAGATATGTGAAGTAGCAAAAGCAGGTGAAAGAACATGTAGTGCCCCCATGTTTGGTTTTGGTAATTGATGACAATCTCTATGGACTAATGGTTGCCTTGAGTTATATTTAAAAGTTTTGTCCATAGGCTTTTCTTGCAGTACATGTGTTGGTTTCAAGGAGAGGTTGTGTCGACCACGGTGCTATTCAAGGAATTACCTAAATATTAGTCTTGTGAGAGGTTGATCAAGACTAAGTCAAAGAGTGAATCAAGTTGATCAACACACAAAGCGTAGAAGATGTATTAAGAAGGATCAAGTGATCCCATGGTATGGTAAGCATTGTCAATTACGCTTTGTGTACTAACCCGTGGTCTTCATGAGAGTTCTTTGTGGGGTTAGATTGCGGTGTGCAAGTTCAAGTGATGCATCACGAAGAGATAAAGTGCTTGAAGCTTTCCGTCCATTCTAGTGACAATAGACTTGTGAAGATGTGCCGAAGAGTGGCTCACCCATAATGGACTATGGGGGAGCAATCATCTAGTCTTCATCGAACCAACACAATCAAGAAAGGTGGTCCAACTTGAGGGAGTCAAGATCATCATCGTATAGCTCAAGTGGACTTCTTGCAAGGCAAAGGTTTTCCCTTGACAGGTCTTCTATTTTACCGGTCTCATGGTGGTAGTTGGGAGACCGGGTTATAGGATCGATTGCCATACTATCAAGGGGGGCTCTCGATGAGTAGCTTGATCGTATCATTCATAGAGAGCTCAAACCATTGCATCCTTGCATCATCTTTCTTGGTTCTTGTTTGGTTCTCTTTGTGAGATTTGGAGCTTATGGTCATCTTCTTGACAAGCTCGAGTTCTTCTATTGCATTTTCGGTGTTGGAAGTTTTACTCATCTTATTCAAAGAAGGGTTCTCACCATTTTCTTCTGGGCCTTTTCTATTGTGCTTCTTATTGTTATTTATATCAAGATTGTGTTAGCCCTTGTCACAAGATTTCCAACAAACTTGGTTTCGTTGAATTCAGAGTCCGTTTGTAGAAGTTGTGTCAGTTTTGGTGTCCTTATAAAAGCTGAAGCGGTACTACCGCTTGGAGTAGTACTACCGTGGCTACTTCCGTGGCTACTTTTGCTCCGGACCAAAAACTCGTCACAAGTCCAGCGGTGGTAGGCACGGATGTATTTTTTTAGTACCGCTCGCAAGCAGTAGTACCGCTACCCTTTGAGGTAGTACCGCTACCCCTAGCGGTTGTACCGTGAGGTCGACCGGTAGTATTGCTCTGTGCGGGCTGTGAGCATAACAGTTGGATTTTTCCCCACCTATAAAAGGGGGTCTTCTTCCCCAATGAACCTTATCCTTTGAGCTCGTGTTCTTCCCCCATTGTTGACCTTCTTCGAGCTTGCCTTCTCTCAGTCCCTCCATGAATTCTTGCTAGTTTTGGGGGGGGGGGGAAAGAGAGAGAGGAGATCTATATCCACATTTCCACCAATCACTTTCTCCTCTATGTGAGGGGAACCCCTTGGATCTAGATCTTGGAGTTCTTGGTGTTCTCCTTCTTGTTCTTCCTCTCATTTTCCTTCCTAGCATTAGTTGCTTTGGTGGGATTTGGGGGTGGAGGACTTGGGCACTCCGTGTGCCCTTGCCATTGCATTTGGCGCATCGATTCGAGTTTTCCAAGGTGATACATGGAAGTTACAAGTTGAGAAGCCAATTACTCTTGGGTGCTTGGGCGCCCTAGATGGTTGGTGGTGTTCGGAGCTCAATTACTATGGTGTAAAGCTTCGGGCAAGCGTCGGGGTCTCCAATTAGGTTGTGTAGACCGCCCCGAGCAATTTGACGGGTACCGGTGACCGCCCCCAAGGGTTGCCAAAGTGTACGGGTTCGGTGATCGCCCCCAAGGGTTGCCATTTGTACGGGTTCGGTGACCGCCCTCAAGGGTACCTTAGTGGAATCATGGCATCTTGCATTGTGCGAGGGCGTGAGGAGATTACGGTGGCCCTAGTGGCTTCTTGGGGAGAATTGTGCCTCCACACCGCTCCAAACTAAGATTAGCATCCGCAAGGGTGTGAACTTCGGGATACATCATCGTTTCCGCGTGCCTCGGTTATCTCTTACTCGAGCCTTTTACTTATGCACTTTACTTTGTGATAGCCATATTGTCCTTGGTCATATATCTTGCTATCACATAGTTACTTATCTTGCTTAGCATAAGTTGTTGGTGCACATAGGTGAGCCTAGTTGTTTTAGGTCTTGTGCTTGAAAAATTAACCGCTAGGTTTATTCCGCATTTGTTCAAGCCTAAACCATAATTATTTTAAAACACCTATTCATCCCCCCTCTAGGCGACATCCACGATCTTTCAATTGGTATCAGAGCCTCATCTCTCTTTATAATGCTTAACCACCTAGAGAGTAAGGATGTCAACTAGGGGCTTAGGATTCTCTAACACTCTTAGTTTTGATGGCACAAATTTTGATGTTTGGGTAATTCGCATACTTAATCTCTTTAGGGTCATGGACCCAAATTTAGAGAAAATTGTAGAAATGGGTTTTTCTCCTCCAAAGGATCCCCAAAGATTATCTTTTGAGGATGAGAAAAACTCTTATCTCAATGCTCAAGCTTCTAATGTGCTTTTCGATGCTTTGAGCAATGTAGTTATATTTCAACTCACGCTGTTCCGGGATGCTCATGAGTTGTGGACAAAGCTTCAAGATAAATATGGTGTGTCCAAGATTTGTGGGGATGATTGTTCTCCCTCCACCTCCGGCCATGTTGCCTTCTCAACTTCTTCTACTTCACCTACATGTGGATTTCCACAAGGTAATGCTAGGGTGAGTAGTGTTGGTCATTGCAATGATGATAGTGTGCTTGTTCTTGGTGATTCTTCATCACTATCTTATTGCAATGGTCCTTTTTTGGACTTTAACACTTCGAGCACCTTACATGTTTCACATGCTTGTGTTGGTAGTCCTTGCATATCATGTATAAATTGCTTGCTCAAATCTCATGATGATATGCTTGCTATGTCTTGTTACCATGATAAAAATGTATCTATTTCCTCGAGTTGGTGTGCTAACAATGTAGAGGAAACTCAACACTCCATGTAACAAGATGTGGTCTTAAATGGTGCTTCAAGGGATCCTACATCATCATCTATTGCTTTTTGCCTTATGGCTAAGGCTTCAAAGGTATCTCCTAGTTTGAACCCCAATATGTCTGTTGATGATGATGTTGATAATGATGAAGAGAATGATAATGTTACCTCCTTAAAAATTAAGGGGGAAATGATTTATAAAGCTCTTCATAAAAGTAAAATTGCTCGTTCCAACTTCATGGAAATCGTGTCCATTGCCATTGAGGGCAAGAAATGTATTGAGGAGTTGGAATCTCATATCGAGCAACATGAGGTCACCATTGATAAAATAGAAGGTCATTAGCATGATTACGCTAATGAGATTGCGGACCTCTCTCAAGCTCTTGAACTTGAACAAACCACCAAGCAATCTCTTGAGGAGAATTTTTCTCTAGAATTGTCTAGAGTGAAGGAATCTCATGATAGAGCTCTTGAGGTAGCCAATGATTTTAAAACTAAAAATGCTAATATTGAAGTTGCTCATGCTAGACTCCTTAAGGATTTTGAGCACCTCGAAAATGGCTCAAGGGTCATCAAGGGTGAGCTCATCAAACTCACCGAGTCTCATGCTCAACTTGAATCTTCTTATTTAAAAGATCTTGCCAAGTTGTCCTCTCCTATTATTGTTAATGATGATGCTTGTGCTACTAACTCTATTACTTGTGAAGCATCCATTTTGAAGGAAAATGTTGAGCGACGGGCTCAACTTGAGTTGCTATTGAGCAATTATGGGAAATTGGAAGAAATTCATGAAAAGCTCTCAAGCTCTCATGATGATCTTCTAGTATCCCATAATGTGCTAGAGATAGCTCATGAGGCCATGATTGCTAAGGTAACCTCTAGTGAGCCTCATGTTGATACTAGCACTACTTCTAGTCAAAATGCTATATTGCCATGTGCTAGTCCTTGTAATTCATCTACTCACAATGTTGGTACATCTTGTGATGAATTGCTTTCCTTGCCTTGTTGCTCTAACGATGAAGCTTATACTTCCTCTAGTACTTGTGTTGAGACTAACCATGTAGAGGAAATCAAAGAGCTCAAGGCCCAAGTCACTTCTTTGAAGAAAGACTTGGGAAAGAGTCATGAAGGGAAATTCACACTCAACAATATCTTGAGTGTGCAAAGATCCCCCAATGACAAAGGTGGACTTGGATTCAACTCCAATAATAAGAAGAAGTCCAAGATGAACAAAAAGAAGGATGAAGAACAAGTCATGAATTCGGCCAAGATTGTTTGCTTCAAGTGCAAAGTAGAAGGGCATCATGTTAGATCTTTCCGATTGAAGAAGAAGCCCATTAGTGACAAGTAACAAGGGAAGCGGCCACAAGTTCACTCTCATGGTCAACCTCAAATTGAAGAAAGGCCTCTTCCCAAGAAAACTCAAGATAATGCTTCTCAAGTTCAGAAATTAAGTGAGAAGAAAGTGAAGAGTAGACATTGCTACCTATGTCGTGAGAAAGGTCACCTCGCTTCTTCATGCACTAGTGGTAACTTATGCAACCCAATTATTATTGATGATATCTATTCTCTTGGGAAGGATAAGGTTGGCAATGTGTTTTCCAAAGTTGTTAGTACTCAAAATGGTGTCAAGAGAAGAATAATTTGGGTAGCCAAGCCTATTGTGACTAACCTCTTAGGACCCAACTTGGTTGGGGACCAACTAGCTCAAACTTGATCAATAGGTGTGGTTGGAGGGCGTTGGAGACTTGGCTTTACATCATGAAGAATTAAGGGATCTTCATCATTCATATTGTCTCAAGCCAAGTCAATTGGGTTATCAAGTTTCTATCTTATATCCAATGTGCCTCATTGTGGTAACTTGTACTTAAATTGTTTCCATTGGAAGTTACTTGCCCCTTTGCATGTTTTAGTTCTGTTCCTTGCATGTGTTTGTGTATGTTGTGCCTCCAATTTTCTTATCTTGAGTTATCAAGCATATGTCTGTTGGTTTGCACATCATGTTCGTGTGTGTTGTGCGTTGAGCCTTTGTGCATCTTGTTTGTATCATAGTTGGCTCTTGTGAGAGATTAATGGAATATCCCATTGTGGGGGAGTGATGTGCTTTGTGCACCTCACAATCCTATAAATGTGTATACATGAGGAATACCATCTATTAGTGATATTACAAGATTATCTAGTCACTATGTGGTATGTCTTCTCATGAGAAATTCAAATTCTAAATAGTCCATTAATTATCTCTTGTCGGATCCTTTTATTTGCCTCTTGTTTATCTTTAATAGGTATCACATTATGGGGGAGTAATATGCTATGTGTATATTACTAGCCTAGAAAATGTGTACATTTGAGATATTGTCACCTAGAGTTGATATTGTAAATTATCTTGTTGCTAGGTTGCATGTTAGCTCTACAAGTTGCAAATTTTCTTGTGTTTGGTGTCAAGATGATGTTGGATATCCTTGCTATCTACCACCGGGAATTACTTCCAAATACTTCTTTTCTTTTGACAATTGGTACTCACTTATGTGTGATAGAAATTATTGACCATCTTCATGTTGGCGATTGCTTCTTATTGCCTTTTCTCTTGCCAAAGAATGTATCAACTCCCTTTGTCTTCCATACCACTTGTGGATCTTATTATTTTCTTGGCCTTGTCTAGAGTTTTCTAGATATAGTGAAAGTGGTGATCCCACCTTGTGCATTTTGTATTCAAATGCAAATTCTCTATAATGCACTAGTCTTGGGGGAGCTATCCTATTTCCTATAAAACACTCTCTTGTGATCCTTATCAAGTGTGTGTTAGTGGAAGGCAAGCCATTTTCTTTTTGGTACTCTGTGCCATCATGAAACTTTGTAGACTTGGTTTGTTTGGAACCATCCTCTCTTTTGGGAGTTTGATATCTTTTATTTAGTGTGTATCAATGAATATCTCATTCCTCGATGCATCTGTTATGGATATCCTCCAAGTGATGATTTATTCATTTGGTATCTTTTCTTCACTTGGCATTTCTTTGTCAATTGGTATCGGTCCTTGAAAGTCTTGAGCATGCATATTAACTTCATGTAGTCTCTTTGTCATGCTTTCTTTCTTTGACCCAACATATATGGGAAACTCCACCAAGTCTCAAATTGGATGAGATGTGCATGAAATTCTTTTTCATTTCTATATGCACATATTTATGTGCAGTTTGTCATGTATATTGTTGGTTCTCTAACTCTTTGGCCCCAATGAGTTTGGGTACCATTTTGTTTCTGTTGTTGCTCTAGGAACAATTGGATATGCATTGGATGCTCGGCTCACTCACAAGGAAGGTGTCGTCACCATGTGCTTACGGGAGTCAAGCTAGGATGATCAATGAACTACTATCTACCTTCAATTGGTATCTACTACATCCTTCCAATATTAACTCGGTAACAAGTATCTTCATATACTTCATGCACACATTTCTTGCATCAACCTTGTGTAGGTTGTATCATGGCATGTTATTCATTCTTTCTTGTGATACTTGTTTCCTTTCTCAAAGCATCCCAACAATGATCTCTTGTTGCTAGTTGTGATGTCTTTGATGGATGTGTGGTAGGAGTTCATTTATATTCAATAAGACCATATCTATCCATGTGCTATGCTTCCAAGCAAATATCTTATTGGTATATTTATGACTTCCTTGTGGACATCTTGTTCTTTCCTTTGTGTAACTATTTCGTGTATACCTACACTTGAGTAAAGTTACATCTCTAGTTGATATCCTTATTCTTTCACATCCACCTTTCTTTCCTTTGTATTTCCTAGGTGGCTCCGTGAAAGGATTTGTCTTGAGTGCGGATCTTATATCTTTGCATCTTGTTGCACTCTTGTGTGGTGAAGATTATTTTCTCATGCTTGTCTTTACGAGGCTTTTGCCATCTTAATTGATATCCCTCGTATTGATGAGGCTTTCATCTTCTATCTTCACCATGGGTTGTCACAAGCCTTGTTGTTAATTCACATTTTAGTGAGCTTGTGAACCCATTTGCTTGTTGGGTGTGTGTGGGGAGGACATGTCATGCACCGTGTATCTCATTTATCCAAGACTATGTTGATGCTTTACGCTCATCCTTATATTAGTCTTCTCAAGTGCTTTGTCATGACTCACACACATCATTTTGGTTGAGCCTACTCTTAAGTTGCCTCTTTTATATGTTGCTCAGCTATTTGTTTGTTGCAAGTGCTAGGCTTTGTTTCCTACATGTCCACTTGCACTTGTTGTGAGTTTCTATTGATTTTCGGGGAGTGATGATCCTATTTTTGTGCACTTGGTATCCTAATGCAAATATTCTAAGGAGTTCACAAATCATGGGGAGCTTCACTAGTGTCTTTTGAACAATCCATTGCTCTCTTGCACTTGTCGTGAGGTTCTATTGATCTTGGGGGAGTGAAGATCCTATTTTGTCCTCGTTGTATCCAATTACAAAACTAAATTGTGCACATATCATGGGGAGCTTCTCTAGTTTCTCTTGAACACTCCTTTGCTCATATCATAATTTCTTTTATTCATGTGGCACGCAGGATCATTGGTCTAGTTGGTTCAATTGGTATCTGTTGATTGCTTGCTTCAATTGGTATCTTTTGATTGCTTGATTGCTTTTGTCTCTCTTTGTTATGTATTTGTGGCATATCATTCTTTAGCAATCTTTGTGCCTCAATATAGGTTGTCTTCCTCCAAGTATTTACCTTTGGATATGTGTATGACATTCCACTCTCTTGTTGAGAAATACACAATTTATGGAGGAACACTCTCTATATTGGCCTTCTAAGCTTTTCGCCCATTTTGGCAATCAATGCTAATGGGGGAGAAGTTACACAGAGTTTTGTGGAGAAGTTTTCTGAGTTTTTGCATTGCTTTTGTTTTGTTCCTAAGCATTTGCATCTCTTACTCATCCATCTTTGGTTGTTGCATTGCATGGTGATGCATAATTCCTTATATAAACTCTCTTGAACGTGATTGTCATCAATTACCAAAATGGGGGAGATTGAAAGAACATGCGGTGCCCCCATATTTGGTTTTGGTAATTGATGACAATCTCTATGGACTAATGGTTGCCTTGAGTTATATTTGAAGGTTTTGTCCATAGGCTTTTCTTGGAGTACATGTGTTGGTTTCAAGGAGAGTTTGTGTCGACCAAGGTGCTATTCAAGGAATTACCTAAAGATTGGTCTTGTGAGAGAAGACTAAGTCAAAGAGTGAATCAAGTTGATCGACACACAAAGCATAAAAGATGTACCGAGAGGGATCAAGTGATCCCATGGTATGGTAAGCATTGTCAATTACGCATTGTGTACTAACCTGTGGTCTTCGTGAGAGTCTTTGTGGGGTTAGGTTGCGGTGTGCAAGTTCAGGTGATGCATCACGAAGAGATCAAGTGCTTGAAGCTTGCCGTCCATTGTGATGACAATGGACTTGTGAAGATACGCCGAAGAGTGGCTCACCCATAGTGGACTATGGGGGAGCGATCATCTAGTCTTCATCGAGCCAACGCAATCAAGAAAGGTGGTCCAACTTGAGGGAGTCAAGATCTTCATCATATAGCTCAAGTGGACTTCTTGCAAGGCAAAGGTTTTCCCTTGAGAGGTCTTCTATTTTACCGGTCTCATGGTGGTAGTTGGGAGACCGGGTTATAGGATCGATTGCCGTACTATCAAGGGCGGCTCTGGATGAGTAGCTTGATCATATCATTCGTAGAGACCTCAAACCATTGCATCCTTGCATCATCTTTGTTGGTTCTTGTTTGGTTCTCTTTGTGAGATTTGGAGCTTATGGTCATCTTCTTGACAAGCTCGAGTTCATCGAAAACGGAGTTCACATGCTTCTTCTATTGCGTTTTCGGTGTTGGAGGTTTTACTGGTCTTATTCAAAGAAGGGTTCTCACCATTCTCTTATGGGCATTTTTTAATTTTCTTCTTGTTGTTATTTCTATCAATATTGTGTTAGCCCTTGTCGCTAGCTTTCCAACAAACTTGGTTTCGTTGAATTCGGAGTCCGTTTGTAGAAGTTGTGTTAGTTTTGGTGTCCTTATAAAAGTTGCGGCGGTACTACCACTCGTGGGAGTGGTACTACCGCTTGGAGGGGATGTAATTTTTCACTACCGCTCTTGGGAGTAGTACTACCGCTTGGAGCAGTACTACCATGGCTACTTTCACTCCGGACCAAAAACTCGTCACAAGTCCAGCGGTGGTAGGCACATATGTATTTTTTTAGTACCGCCCGCAAGCAGTAGTACCACTACCCTTTGAGGTAGTACTGCTACCCCTATCAGTAGTACCGTGAGGTCGAGTGGTAGTACCGCTCTGTGCGGGCTATGAGCATAATGGTTGGATTTTTCCCCACCTATAAAAGGGGGTCTTCTTCCCCAATGAACCTTATCCTTTGAGCTCGTGTTCTTCCCCCATTGTTGATCTTCTTCGAGCTTGCTTTCTCTCAATACCTCCATAGATTCTTGCTAGTTTTTTGGGGGAAAGAGAGAGGAGATCTAGATCCACATTTCCACCAATCACTTTCTCCTCTATGTGAGGGGAACCCCTTGGATCTAGATCTTGGAGTTCTTGGTGTTCTCCTTCTTGTTCTTCCTCTCGTTTTCCTCCCTAGCATTATTTGCTTTGGTGGTATTTGGGAGAGAAGGACTTGGGCACTCTGTGTGCCCTTGCCATTGCATTTGGTGCATCGATGTGAGTTCTCCATGGTGATACGTGGAAGTTACTAGTTGAGAAGCTTATTACACTTGGGTGCTTGGTAACCTTGAGCTTGTTCCTCTTGGGTGCTTGGGCGCCCTTGATGGTTGGTGGTGTTCGGAGCTCAATCATTGTGGTGTAAAGCTTCGGGCAAGCGTCGGGGTCTCCAGTTAGGTTGTGGAGACCGCCCTGAGCAATTTGACGGGTACCGGTGACTGCCCCCAAGGGTTGCCAAAGTGTACGGGTTCGGTGATCGCCCCCAAGGGTTGCCATTTGTATGGGTTCGGTGACCGCCCTCAAGGGTCCCTTAGTGGAATCGCAACATCTTGCATTGTGCGGGGGCGCGAGGAGATTGCAGTGGCCCTAGTGGCTTCTTGGGGAGCATTGTGCCTCCACACCGCTCCAAACGGAGATTAGCATCCGCAAGGGTGTGAACTTCGGGATACATCATCGTCTCTGCGTGCCTCGGTTATCTCTTACCCGAGCCTTTTAGTTATGCACTTTACTTTGTGATAGCCGTAGTGTTCTTGGTCATATATCTTGCTATCACATAGTTGCTTATCTTTCTTAGTATAAGTTGTTGGTGCACATAGGTGAGCCTAGTTGTTTTAGGTCTTGTGCTTCAAAAATTAACCGCTAGGTTTATTCCGCATTTGTTCAAGCCTAAACCGTAATTATTTTGAAATGGCTATTCACCCCCCTCTAGGCGACATCCACGATCTTTCAGCAGCGTCATATTTCATTCTAGCATTCAAAGATTTTTCTTCCAGCTTAGCTAACAATTTCTTAAGATCATATCTATCATTGCAAGCTAAAAAGTCTCTAGCAGTTTCTTCCTCCATAACATAACCCCCAGGCACAACAGGCAATTCATATCTAGGGGGAGAATCTTCATCGTCACTTTTATCAATATTATCAGTTTCAATAATTTCATTCTCTCTAACCCTAGCAAGTTGTTCATCAAAAAATTCACCTAATGGCACAATATTATCAAGCATAGAAGTAGTTTCATCATAAGCATCATGCATAGCAGAAGTGGCATCATCAATAACATGCGACATATCAGAATAAATAGCAGGAGTAGGTGTCGCAAGTTTACTCAAAACAGAAGGTGAATCAAGTGCAGAGCTAGATGGCAGTTCCTTACCTCCCCTCGTAGTTTAGGGAAAAAATCTTGGTTCTTTCATCTTTCAAGTTCCTCATAGTGATCATAAATCCCAAGTGACTCAAAGAATAGAGCTATGCTCCCCGGCAATGGCGCCAGAAAATAGTCTTCATAACCCACAAGTATAGGGGATCGCAATAGTTTTGAAGGGTAGAGTATTCAACCCAAATTTATTGATTCGACACAAGAGGAGCCAAAGATATTCGCAAGTATTAACTGTTGAGTTGTCAATTCAACCGCACCTGAAAGACTTAATATATGCAGCAAAGTATTTAGTAGCAAAGTAATATGGAAGTAATGGTAACGGTGGCAAAAGTAACAGTATTGGCTTTGTAGTAATTGTAATAATGGCAACGGAAAAGTAACTAAGCAAAGATCAATATGTGAAAAGCACGTAGGCATTGGATCAGTGATGGATAATTATGTCGGATGTGATTCCTCATGCAACAGTTATAACATAGGGTGACACAGAACTAGCTCCAGTTCATCAATGTAATGTAGGCATGTATTCCGAATATAGTCATACGTGCTTATAGAAAAGAACTTGCATGACATCTTTTGTCCTACTCTACCGTGGCAGCGGGGTCCTATTGGAAACTAAGGGATATTAAGGCCTCCTTTTAATAGAGTACCGGACCAAAGCATTAACACTTAGTGAATAAATGAACTCCTCAAACTATAGTCATCACCGGGAGTGGTCCCGATTATTGTCACTGCGGGGTTACCGGGTCATAACACATAGTAGGTGACTGTTGACTTGCAAAATAGGATCAAGAACTCGCATATATCCATGAAAACATAATAGTTTCAGATCTGAAATCATGGCACTTGGGCCCTAGTGACAAGCATTAAGCATAGCAAAGTCATATCAACATCAATCTCAGAACATAATGGATACTAGGGATCAAACCCTAACAAAGCTAACTCGATTACATGATAAATATCATCCAACCCATCACCGTCCAGCAAGCCTACGATGGAATTACTCACGCACGGCGGTGAGCATGAAATTCATGATGGAGGAAGGTTGACGATGAAGATGGGGAAGGATTCCCCTCTCCGGAGCCCCGAATCGTAAAACGTGATGATCCTTCTCTCTTATTTTTTCTCCTCGAACGTGAATATATAGAGTTGGAGTTGAGGTCAGTGGAGCCTCAGGGGGCCAACGAGATAGGGGGGCGCGCCCAGGGGGTGGGCGCGCCCCCACCCTCGTGGATAGGGTGTGGGCCCCTGACGTTGATTCTTTCGCCGGTATTTTTTATATATTCCAGAAATATTCTCCGTGAAGTTTCAGGTCATTCTGAGAACTTTTGTTTCTACACAAAAATAACACCATGGCAATTCTGCTGAAAACAACGTCAGTCCGGGTTAGTTGCATTCAAATCATGCAAGTTAGAGTCTAAAACAAGGTCAAAAGTGTTTGGAAAAGTAGATACGATGGAGACGTATCGGCGCCCATGGCCAATACCGCAGCCACGCGAGGCGGCATTAGCTGAAGACTGGCGCACATTAATCCCATGGAGGAGATTGAGCAGTGCGTCAAAACTTAGAAGCTGCATGTACAACTCCTGTACAGACACATGTTCAACTCGCGCAGCAAGAGCCGACACGACCGGTTTGTAGTTGAAGTCGAGGCCGGCCAGAACTTGAGAGACGATCTCGCCTCTGGACATGGGGGCACCGGTGCAGGCGATCTCATCTGTGAGCATCTTGATCTTGGCTAAGTATTCTGCCATGGACATGTTTCCCTTCTCGAGGTTTGTGAGATCCATCCATGTGTTGATCGCTTGCGCTTCACTTTGAGTAGCAAACATGGCTTCGATCGCCGCCCACACCTCCGCCGGTGTCTGTAGGGTAACCACCTGTGCAAGAATTTCGCGAGACAGAGAACCCATCAGAAAGCCCTGAACCTGCTGCTGTTGTGCATACCAGAGAACACGGGCGAAGTTGGCAATCTACTCCTCCTTCCCATCCTTGGTGATGGTGAGGGTTTCCGTTGGCGCCTGGATCATTGGATCAAGGTGGTGGCCCATCTATGCGGCCTTAATTTGGGGCAGCACGATGGCCTTCCA
>NC_041390.1:435564661-435621182 GCF_002162155.2 Triticum dicoccoides
GGGGGGGGGTGATCCGAGGGATGTGGCAAAGGATGGGGTGGAAGAGGAGGAAGGGGCGAAGGTGGAGTTGGATGCAAGGGACGTGGCGAGAGCACTCATGGTGCTAGAGGTGGTGGAAGCGGTAGTCATGGCGATAGGTTGAAGAACGGATTGGCTAGATGCGATATCCTTTCGATCTTAGGAAGAAGTCGCTCTGATTACCATGTAAGATTATTGGGAAGCGTTAAACCCTTTGCTCGGGCCGCACTTATATTTATATGGGCAATGCCGTGGCTTACAAGGAATAAACGATCGGTAGATCGAGATTACAGAAGGTCGGTAGGAGTTGGAACAGAAGAAGAGATAGAGAAGAGATACAAGTTTAAATAGGAGGAATTCTCTCTCTATACAATTATTCCAACAGGGCTCGGTGTACCGCTTACATATGTTGCAACAGCAAAAACAGAGAGTGCCGATCCAATTGACTTCATACCGAGCTTACCTTTCGGTACCCCCAAAAAAGGACATTCTCCTAAGGGTGATCATGACGTCAAGTACTTCTTGTTCTATGGCTCTGTGTAGATGAGTAGCATGACGGTACTTACCAAGATGGGGTAGTTATTTTACAGTACAACACAATCTTGTACTCCCTTAAAAACGTTTACATCACTAAAAGTACGATACTTTGAAGATAATCTTGAGCAAGCTCTTAATCTGAGACTTCTATTGTACTTTTTTGAAGTCAATGGCGGAGCGTGAACAAAATCGATTAAAAGTGAGTTCACTAGTAGGATTAGCTTTTCTTTGCATCAAATCCTTTTGCAAGACCCGGGATTGTCCCGCCGACGCTCCACCCCTATTCAGAGCATCTCCAATAGAAGATATAAATTTGGAGATGTAAAAATTTACATATCTAAAAAGTGCTTTTTGCATCTTCAGAAAAGGCCCAACTCCAACACATGAGGCAAAATGGAGATGTAAAACATCAACTTCAATAGATGATGTAAACTGGAGATGCAAAACTGGCCGCCAGCCACTGCCGCTGTAGCTGATGTGCAGTTACTGTACAACGACACATGTTGAATAAAACATCAGAAAATCAACATAAAAATTTCACATGTCCACAATATCAAATCATTACATAGTTCATCAAATCCACAAGATCAAATATAGCACACATACAACATAGTTTTGCACAATACAACAAACAAATAAATGAAACTAGGAGGCTCTTTCGCCATGATATTTCCAATACTCCTCCAACAAATGCTTCTGAAGTTGATCGCGTGCATTGAAGTCTCTAATTTTATTGTACACCTTCATCAAGCGCTTGATTCGCTCCACTATTCTCATCGGCATAACGCGTATGCCCATCTAGTGATAGAAGGTGTAATCTAAACCTGTTCACGCTCATTTTTAATGATCATGTTATGCATGATCACACAATCAATCATGATATACCAAAGGGTTTTCCGATCCCAGAATCTAGATGATCCTCGCACAATAGCAAATTGTGATTGCACAATCCTAGAATCCTTCTCAACATCTTTCCTAGATGCCGCTTGTGCATGGTGAAAGATAAGTTATTTCTTACCTTCGGGTTTTGCAATTGGCTTGACAAAAGTACTCCACCTCGGGTAGATCCCATCTGCATGATAGTACCCATAGTTGTATGATGGGCCATTTGCTTTTATTTGCATCAAATCCTTTTGCAGGACCCGGGATATTCCCGTCAACGCTCCGCCCATGTTTGAAGTTATGTCACGATTGAAAATAAATTTCCTTAGAGCATCTCCAATAGAAGATGTAAATATGGAGATGTAAAACAATTACATCTCCCAAAAGTGCTTTTTGGGTCTTCAAAAAAGGCCCAACTCCAATAGATGATGCAAAATGGAGATGGAAAACAACAACTCCAATAGGTGATATAAATCGGAGATGCCAGAAGCCCTAGAAAGCTTCGGGAGGAGGCCAGAAGACCCACGAGGAGGCCACAAGCCCCAGGGGTGCGCCCTAGGGGGTGGCCACTAGGCTTGTGGGCCTGTTGTGGCTCTCCTAACCCTAACTCCAGCATTATAAATTCTCAAATATTCCCCTAACGTCAGAGGGCACACCAAAAATACTTTTCCGCCGCAACAAGCTTCTGTTCTCGTGAGATCCCATCTTGGGGCCTTTTCCGGCACTCCGCTGGAGGGGGATTCGATCGGGGAGGCCTCTACACCAACCTTGTTCCCTTCCGATGATGCGCGAGTAGTTTACCACAAACCTAAGGGTTCATAGCTAGATGGCTTCTTCTCTCTCTTTGATCTTCAATACATTGTTCTCCTCGATGTTCTTGGAGATCTATTCGATGTAATCTTCTTTTGCGCTACTTTTGTTGAGATCCAATGAATTGTGGATTTATGATCAGATTTTCTATGAATATTATTTGAGTATTTTCTGAACTCTTTTATGCATGATTAAGATAACTTTGTATTTCCCTCTGATTTATCGATTTGGTTTGGCGTACTAGATTGGTTTTTCTTGCAATGGGAGAGGTGCTTTGTGATGGGTTAAATCTTGCAGTGTCCTCACCCAGTGACAATAGGGGTAGCGAGACACGTATTGTATTGTTTCCATTAAGGATAAAGAGATGGGGTTTTACCATATTGATTGGATCTATCCCTCTACATCATGTCATCTTACTTAAGGCGTTACTCTGTTCTTATGAACTTAATACTCTAGATGCATGCTGGATAACGGTCGATGCCTGGAGTATTAGTAGTAGATGCAGGTAGGAGTCGGTCTACTTGTCATGGACATGTGTAATGCCTAGATAATTAATCTATAGTAATCCTCTGCTAATGATGCCACGTCACCATGATTACTGTTGTTAAACTCGCGTTGATTCGAAACCGGTTCAAACTCAAATTTAAATGGAAGTCAAAATTTAAAGTTTTCAAAATGTCAAAACTAAATTGTTCAAATTGTGGCAAATAATTCAAAGGTTATATTGGTGAAAAAACCACACTTTTATAAAACATTTAAATGCACTTACATAAATAAAACTGTACCTAAAATAATTATATAAATGCCTTCTATAATTTCTACAATGTTCAAACTATTTTATTTGTGAGTGAAACCTTTTGTGGCAGTGGACTAAATGAAAATACTAATTTAGCTGCTAAGTATAAATTTTACAAAACTAAACTAATGTGAATATAAAAATAAAAAAGGAAAGAATTAATAAAACAAAAGAAAAAGAAAAACAGAAAATTAAAATAAAAGAAGAGCCCCTCCCCTCCCCCGGGCCATTTGGCCTAGTTGGCCTGCTGGCCCAGCAGCCCACCTCCACCCCTCCTGCGACCTTGCTACAGTGAGAGTAGAGGGTCTGGAGGCCATCCGCCGGCCAACCGACGTCGTGGAGGCCATCCACGGCCTCCCCCTCACCTAATCACCCTCCCTCTCGAACCCTAGCCGATCCCTTCCTCTCCTTTTCCCCCTCATGGATCTGGACGCCTATGCCGCGGCGCCCCGAGCCTGTCGCCGCCTCAACGCCATGGACGCCCATCATTGTCCCCTCCCTGCTAGCCGCCATCGCGCCTCGTCGCCCCGTACACCTGCAGCAGAGGTGAAACCCCCGCGTCCATCACCGTCCTCCGTTTCCCCCTCATCATCCCATCCCGTCACCGCAGGCCGCTCGCGCCCCGACTTCTGCTACCGCGCACCCGTTGACCACCCCTCCGCATGCCCCGACCACGCGGCCTCGTCTTGCTCCCGCTGCGTGCTTGCTGCTACTGCTGCCAAGGCCGTGGGTGGCTCCCGTGCGCATGCCCACCGGAGCCCCCGCCTCGCCGGCCACTGCCTCCGCCCCGTCCTACTCCCCGTGATGCTGCTCCCCAACACGCATGGCGCTGCTCGTCGCCCCACACCCAAGCGTTCGCCCGGCGACCGCCTGTCAGCCCCGCAACGGTGCTCGCCCTCATTGCTCTGCGCTGCTCCAACTCGTGCTGCTAACCGCCACCGCCGCCCGCGGCCTTACCTCCACCTAGCCATGCCTGCCCCGTCGCACCGCGACTGCCCTTGCCTCGCCTTCTCCTCATCCTGCTCGCACTGCCACGGCCGCACCAAGCCGCCACCCACGCCTGCTGCTGGCCAGCTTGCCGCACCCCCCCGCGCACATACCACGCAGCTATACCCGTGCTCCGGCTATGCCTCGCCTCCCCAGCGTCCCCCCTATGCGCTACTGCCTGCTGCTCCTCGATCGCAAGCACAACAACCTCGCCCCCAGCCGCGCCTCCCCTGCTCGCCGGACCCTTCACCCGCGCTACTGCTGCCCCGTTCCGCTGATGCCGCTCTGCCCGGCTCCGCCGCCCTGCCGCTGCTCTGCCCACAGCCCTCTGCCGCCGCCTCGCCGTCCTCCTAGCCAAGCGGCTGCGACCCGTTGCTGCCGCCCCATGCCGCATCCGCCCCATCACGCCTCTTTGGCCCGCGCTCATGGATGGCCCGCACGCGCCCACGGTCGCGCCCACAGCGCTCCCCTGCACCCTACATCGGTGCTGCCCGCCGCGACCACCGCAGCTCTCGTGCGCGCCCGCGCCCGCACGCCCCCCTCCACAGCCCCCACCTCGGACGAGCGCCCCAGGGGCTCTACACCGCCCTTGGCCGCGCCCCCTTCAGCCCAGAGCCGCCCGCCCGCGACGGCCTCGCTTCTGTCCGACCCGCCCGGGTCCGCCCCCTCAGGCGCGATCCCCATACCCGCACGCCCACGCCCGCTAAGGCCTTGTGGGCCGCTGACCACAGGGGCCCACACCCCTGTCTATTAAAAAAGAGATTAAAATATAATTAATAATCCATAATTAATTATTTAACTTAATTAACCTAATTAACTAGGTTAGCTAATTAAATCTGTTTAATTGATCTGTGCCTATGAGAGACGGGCCCCAGTTGTCAGGTTGACTACTGACATCATGATGATGTCATGCTGTCGCAATAAGTCCAATTTTGAATTAAAGATAATTGTAGAAATCATTTAAAACTTAGGAAAATCATAGAAAAATATGTGTAACTCGGATGAAAATACTTTAAACATGAAAGTTAGTCAAAAAAATATGACGAATCCGAATACGGACTCCGTTCGTCTGTCACATGCCCCTAGCATAGCGAACATGCAACCCCCCTTTGTTTCATCTGCCCGAAAATGCCAAATTTTGGGAAAACATTCCCTAATGTTATCCCCTTCGCCGGTATCATGTAGCACCGCGTTAGAACACCCCTAGCTCTGCGTGTAATCATGTCATGCATCTGAGTGCTTCGCATTTACTGTTTCTTCCCCCTCTTCTTCTCTGGTAGACCCCGAGATCGCTGCTGATGCCCCCGTGATCGACTACGTCACCGATGACCCTCCTTCCTTTCCAGCAGAGCTTCCAGGCAAGCAAACCCCCTTGATCACTCTGATATCGCCCAATTCCGTTCTCTCTCATGCTTGCATTGGATTTTGCTATTGTATTTGATTGCTCATATATATGATGCATAGCCTGCTTTTGTAACCTGCTATTGTACCTTACCAGCTTATCCTAAACTGCTTCATATAGGCTGGTTAGTGATCCATTGGTGACACCTCACTACTGCAGGATGGTCCAAACGTGACACTAGGATCAAAGACCCTTTGACAAAACTGTGTGCGATGCCATAATCGCAAATGGTGGTGTAAAAAACATCAAAAAAGGTGCAAAACATTTGCGATGACGGGTGCATCAAACATGGTTCTGATTTTAATTGCGTGTGCGATGCAGGGCATACGGTTCAGTTCAATGAACTGTTTGCGATGAGGCGGAACAAAAGAAACGGGCAGCCAGATGAAGGCATGTGCGATATATAGCATACAGTTCACTCGGATGAACTGTTTGTGATGAGGAGGAACAAAAGAAACGGGCAGCCAGATGAAGGTGTGTGCGATATATAGCATACGGTTCACTCGGATGAACTGTGTGTGATTAGGCAACACAATGGAAATGATTCAACTGAACAAGATGTGTGTGATACGCAGCAAACAGGTTCGTAATCAGAAATGTGTATGAAGACCAATAATAACACATACGATTGCTGCTAATAAGCCGTGTGATTTGCTCTGTCTACATAAGAATAACATGTATATATAACTGAAATAAACATCCATTTACATAAGTGACTATACAGATCATTCGCACACACCTTAATAAACAATTGCATGCATTCTAAAGTAGGAGAAACGATCGTCTAGTCATCTACTTCTTGTGACGCTCCCACCACTGCTATTTGGCTCGATCCCTCGTCTGGTGCAGGAAGAAGACAGTTCCTCATGTCAATGATCTGCATGTACATCTCGTAGCTTGTGTACGCATCCTTGGCCGCGTACTTGACGTGTTCTTCATCTAGTCTCTCATGACAAACACTATGCCAGGCGTTCTTGTCCTTCTTTCTCTCTTCCTTCATCTTGGCGTAGTAGGGGTCGATGTTGGTCGAGGCAAGGTTAACCAGGGAGTTCAGTTTGTTCTTGTCGCTCCCCAGACCTTGTAGTGGAGCTGGATGTTGACAAGATTCAGGCATTTCAAGCCCGAAACCTTGAGCGCTTTTAGATTGTTGGTGGTGTCCACCGTAGCGAAACTGTAGTCGAAGTTGTTGATAAACCTGGAGAAACGCTCGCAAGGCCTTGAGGCCAGGTGGTAGTGGTAGACGAGGATGTTATGTCGCACGCACAACTGGGCGACGACAACCTTCTGATCATGCCCGGCATGACCCATGGTGTACTCGAGGTCGAAGACGACTACTTGGTACTTGTCCTCGGCAAGGAAATGCTCCATAGTATGGAGCTCTCCATCGAGACCGGATCGTTTGTGTACACCACCGAGAGAGCCTTCCCCCTCACGTGCGTGTCCACAACGTGTTGCATGGTGAACTGCCCGCCGTTGTCGTCGTCGGCGGCCGCTGGGAGTGCCATTGGAGCCACGGGGAGCGCCATTAGAGCCACTAGATGTCCTCTATGTATGTGTCCCCATGGGTGCTCTTATTGTGTCGTGCGAGATGAGAGATTAAGATAAATGGTGGCAAGAATAAAAGGGGGCTGAGCGGCGTGGATTCTTGGCGCGTCCGTATGGCAGTTTTTGCATCGGGTAACTGCATCGTCATGCTGCGCTCGGCGCAACTGCATGCACACGAATGTACGTGATCGTGCGCCGGCCCCAAACATTGGCAGCGCGCATGGAGGGACGAGGGCAGAGCACCTGGAGGGACACGAGAGCAGAACGCATGCGGCGGGACGCGAGCAGAGCGCGCTGCGGCCGCCTCAACCGCAAGCAACCACATGCATAGAGCCGTTGAACACACAGGAAATGGTCGCCTACATGTCGGCCGACAGTTGTGTCGCTGCGTAAAGAGCGGCCATGTGCTACTACCTCAGACTTGGTCTATAGTCCCCTTTATATTCTGTGCCATACTTTGCCCTTAAATTTAACCAACAGAATGTTAATGCATGTTATAAAAATTATATAATTGAAAATTATGTTCAAATACGAATCCAACTATATAATCTTTGGCGAAATGCATTCATATTTTATTAGTTAAATCCTACTTATAAACCCGGACAGGGGCATAGTAGGTAATTAAACCGCAAATGTTTTTTTGTATTAACTGTATGTGTACGTGGCCTTTCGTCCTCCTCTCGCACGTCTTGTCACCCCGCTGTCGTAGACGGCTTACAGCGCAAGCTTGCGCAACGCGCGGAGGCATCCTTTTTGCCAAACGGTGGCGCCAATGAATCGTCGGTTAGCCCGTTCCCGCGCAACCTTACAGGTTCCCGCGCAAGCTTCTCGCCCGACTTGGTGAAATTCCTCAAAATCCCAATGCTTACCAGCCTGCTATATAAACCCTCACGGCCGACGAGTCCTGCGTCGCATTTTCCCCTCCCTTCCTGTAGCTTATCTCGTCTGCTTCGCCACAATCGCCAATGGCACCAGTCCGTCGTTGTCGCTCAGCCACTCTGCCGTCATCAGAGGACAACTCCAGTTGGGAGGCTACACCGCGGCGGCAACGCAGTCCCCGGCAGTGTAGTGCGTGTGATGTCCCTGTTGGGTGTGAGCGTGATAACTCACAAGTATAGGGGATCCTTTGTAGCCTATTTCGGTAAATAGGAGTGTCGAACCCAATGAGGAGCTAAAGGTAGAACAAATATTCCCTCAAGGTCTATCGACCACCGATACAACTCTACACACGCTTGACGTTCGCTTTACCTAGAATAAGTATGAAACTAGAAGTACTTTGTAGGTGTGATATGATAGGTTTGCAAGATAATAAAGGGCATGTAAATAAAATCTAGGGGCTGTTCAGATAAAGACACAACTAATTTAGTTTTAGTAGAGAGCTTTTGCCAACAAGAAAGTTATTTGTCCCTAGGTAATCGATAACAAGTACCGGTAATCATACTTTCTCTACTGGGATCATATGCACTTATGATTGGAACTCTAGCAAGCATCCGCAACTACTAAAGATCATTAAGGTCGTGAAACCCAACCATAGCATTAAGTATCAAGTCCTCTTTACTCCCATACGTCATAACCCACCTACTCGGGTTTTGAGTTTTTGTCACTCTCGCAACCCACTGTAAGCAAACCATGAACATATTGCAACACCCTATAGCGAGGGCCCCTCACGTTTGCGCGAGAACGAAGGGCACCATAGGACAGCACCATAAATAAAATATACAATCATACCAACCAAGATCACGATTAACCCACAGGACAAAACATACCTACTCAAACATCATAGGATAACCATAGATCATTGGGAAATAATATATGGAGTTGAGCAGCATGTTTAAGTAGAGATTACAGCGAGTAGAAGAGGTGTTACACCACTGCATAGAGGGGGAGAAAGTTAGTGTTGACGGTAGCAAGATTTTTGATGTAGATCGCCGCCCTGATCGTTGCCCCCGGTGGCACTCCGGCACCACCGGAAGGGAGGGGGAGAGAGCCCCCCTCCTTATTCTTCTTACTTGGCCTCCCCCTAGATGGGAGGAGGGTTCCCCCTCTGGTCCATGGCCTCCATGGAGGCGGAGGGGTGGGAGCCCCTCCGAGATTGGATCTCCCTCTCTGTTCTCTTATGTTTCGCGTTTTCCAAATCTGGCCAAAAACCGTTTCTTATATTCCCGGAAATCCGTAACTCCGACCGCGCTGAGATTTTAACATGATTTTTTTCTGGATATAAGCTTCCTTGCGCCCAAAGTAGAGGTCCAATCGACGTTTGAGGTGAGTACCCACCACCATGCGCCAGGCTCCTGGGCCGTGCGCTGGTGTCTTGTGCCCTGTGTGGGCCTCCGCTTGCGGTGATTCCAACTCCCAAAAATCACATATTCCAAAATAATTCTCCATAAAATTTTATTGCATTTGGACTTCGTTTGATATGGATACTCTATGATACAAAAAACATGCAAAAAATAGGAACTCACATTGGGCACTGGATCAATAGGTTAGTCCAATAAATCATATAAAAAGTTGCCAAAAGTATATGAAAGTGGTATAATATTGGCATGAAACAATCAAAAAATATAGATACGACGGAGACGTATCAGCATCCCCAAGCTTAATTCCTGCTCGTCGTCAAGGAGGTAAATGATAAAAAAGATAATTTTTGATGTGGAATGCTACCTAGCATAAACTTGATCATATATCCAATCATGGCATGAATATTAAGACATAAGTGATTCAAAGCAATAGTCTATAATTTGACATAAAGACATCAATACTCAGGCATCCCAACAAACAATCATGTCTTTCAAAATATCAACACTAAAGAAAGTTATCCCTACAAAATCATATAGTCTTGTCATGCTCTGTCTTCTTAACACAAAGTATTTATCATGCACAACCCTTATGACAAGTTGAGCAATTGGTTGATACTTTTTAACGCGCTTCAACTTTTTCAACCCTCACGCAATACATGAGCGCAAGCCATGGATATAGCACTACGGGTGGAATAGAATATAATGATAGGGGTAAATATACAGAAGACAAAAGAGTAAGAAAGTCTCACACTGACGACGCTAACCAACGGGCTATGGAGATGTCCATCAATTGATATCAATGTGAGGAGTAGGGATTGCCATGCAACGGATGCACTAAGAGCTATAAGTATATGAAAGCTCAATATGAAAACTAAGTGGGTGTGCATCTAATCCTATAATGAAAAATTCCCACTAGTATATGAAAGTGACAACACAGGAGAATCTCCATATGAAAAACATGGTGCTATTTTGAAGCACAAGTGTGGTAAAGGATACTAACAATGCCCCTTCTCTCTTTGTTTCTTTGTTTCTTTTTTTCTTTTTCTTTTTCTTTTTCTTTTTTTTCCTTTTTTTCTTTCTTTTTTTATATTTTTCTCTCTCATTGTCCGGAGTCTCATTCCGACTTGTGGGGGAATCATAGTCTCCATCATCCTTTCCTCACTGGGGCACTGCTCTAAAAATGAATAATGATTATCATCACACTTCTATTTACTTATAACTCAAAAGAAATAAAAATTACAACTCGATACCTATGACACAATATGACTCTATATGAATGCCTCTGGCAATGTACCGGGATGTGCAATGATCTAGCGGAACATGTATGAAAAGTGATGAACGATGGGTGAGCCACAACTACTATGTCAACTATATGATCATGCAAAGCAATATGACAATGAATGCTCAAGTCATCAAACGGAAGCGGTGGAAATTGCATGGCAATATATCTTGGAATGGCCATGGAAAAGCCATAATAGGTAGGTATGGTGGCTGTTTTGAGGAAGATATAATAAGCTTATGTGTGATAGAGCGTATCATATCACGGGGTTTGGATGCACCTGCGAAGTTTGCACCACATCTTGATGTGAGAAAGGGCAATGCACGGTACCGTAGAGGCTAGCAAATTGCGAAAAGGTAAGAGTGCGTATAATCCATGGACTCACATTAGTCATAAAGAACTCATATACTTATTGCAAAAGTTTATTATTCCTCAAAGCAAAGTACTACTATGCATGCCCCTAGGGGATAGATTGGTAGGAAAAGACCATCGCTCGTCCCCGACCGCCACTCATAAGGAAGGCAATCAATAATAAATCATGCTCCAACATCAGAGCATAACGAGAGACTATACGTGCATGCTTCGGGAATCACAAACCTTAACACCAATATTCTTACTAACAACAAGCGTTTACTAGTACCTCCCACATATTCCGTCTATATATCGCAAAACTATTGCAAGGAATCAAACATATCATATTCAGTGATCCATAAGTTTTATGTAGGATTTTATGACTAACCATGCAATTGACCAATTCCTTTTCACTCTCTAAATAGATAAAAGTGAAGCATAAGAGTTTAATTATTTCTACAAAAGACCATGCTCTAAAAAATATAAGTGAATCAAAAGAGCATTCTTCAAACAATGGTTTTCTATGTGAAGAGAAACAGGCAATCCAAACTTCAAGTGATATAAGTGAAGCACATGAAGCATTCTATAAAGGCCATACTCAAAAGATATAAATGAAGTGCAACGAGAATTCTATAAATCAACCATGGAATATCTCATACCATCATGGTTCATAAAATAAAAATGAAAACTAAAAGCAAAAGATGCTCCAAGAGTTGCACATATCACATGAACGAAATGAAACCGAAAACATACCGATACTTGTTGACGAAAGATGGGATGCCTTCCGGGGCATCCCCAAGCTTAGATGCTTGAGTCTACTTGATTTACTTGGGGTGCCTTGGGCATCCCCAAGATTCAGCTCTTGCCTCTCCTCCTTCTCCTCACATCGAGACCTCCTCGATCTTTGATCACTTCATCCACACAAAACTCAACAGAAAGTTCGGTAAGATCCGTTAGTATAATAAAGCAAATCACTACTCTCAGTACTGTTGAAAACCAATTCATATTTTGTTTTTTCATTGTAGCTACTTTAATATAACTTTTCCATGGCTTAATCCACTGATAGAATCGATAGTTTCATCAAAACAAGCAAAACAATGCATCAAAAACAGAATCTGTCTTAAACAGGACAGTCTGTAGTAATATGAACATTCACCATAACTATGGTACTCAAAAAATTCTGAAACAATTAGTAAAATTAAGAAATTTGTATAGAAATACAGTGCAAAAAGTTTCAAAACCTTTTGACGCCCTAGTAAAAAATGTAAAATCGCGCACTACAGCCAAAGTTTCTGTTTTGCACCGTACAAACCAACAAGCAATCTAAAATTCCTAAAGGCAAATCTTGGCACATTATTTTTATATAACAATGGAACTGTACAATAGGATAATTATTTTTGTTGAGAATTTTATGCAATTAAGATTCACAAAGTTTCCAAGGGCATGAACAAAGTTCAAGGCTAGCTCCCGCTTCCACGGTGCTCGTCTATCTCACTTTCACTTTTCTTTTTGTGAAGTTTTAAGTCCCCCTCTATATTTTTTTGTTTTTAAACTTTATAAAAGCACTCAACAGAAATAAATAACTCTCTAAAACTTCTGGGTTGTCTCACTGGCAACACTTTCTTTAAATCCATTAAGCTAGGCATAAAGTGCTCAAGTAATGGATCCACCCGGATCCCAAGGTATATCAAAGCCAATTTGAATCAACAATGATTTAGCATTTAGTAATGAGCACAAAGCAACATATATCAAGCAATGATGAAGTCTAACTCTCTTCCTATGTATCGGCATGTCATACAAGAACGATTCATGAACATCAAGTAAAGGCCAATACATAGCATAAGCAGTTACTTGCAATTTTTTCGTGTTGGAAACATAAAGAGGCGGATATGTAGTTCCTCTCTCATAATAATTGCAAGTAGGAGCAGCAAGCACATGCATATTATATTCATCAAAATAATTATGTGCAATGGTAAAAGGCAACCCATCAACATAATCCGTAATAAGAGCAAACTTCTCCGATATAGTGTAGTTTGGAGAATTCAAAAAGATAATAGGACTATCATGTGTGGGTGCAATAGCATCAATTTCATTATTAATATAAGGAACTATAGCAAGTTCATATCCATAAGCATAATTCATATTGGCATCTTGGCCACAATCATAGCAAGCATCATCAAAAAGGGATATTTCAAATGAATCAATGGGATCATAGCAATTATCGTGGCATTCATCCTTCGGTAAGAACGAAGGGAAATTAAATAATGAATGAGTTGAAGAGTTACTCTCATTAGAAGGTGGGCACGGGTAGCTAATCCGTTGTTCCTCCTTTTGTTCTTCGCTCTCCTCATCATCTTTTTCGTCCAATGAGCTCATAGTTTCATCAATTTCTTGTTCCATAGACTCCTGCAAAATATTAGTCTCTCATTGGACAACGGAGACTTTATTAATAAATTCATCAATATCGGAATTAAATTTATAATTATCATAGCAATATTTAAGGATGGTAAAATTTTCAGGTCTATAAACATCATTATCAAAAGCTTCATACTTTTCAAACAAAGATTCAATTTCATAAGCACCCTTAAAAGCAACAAATTCTTCTATTCATTCCACATAATAATAATCATATATACCATTAGCATAAGAAGCCAAGATTTCATTATCATTAAATTCACATGAAAAGGGAAGATGTGGAGCATGCATCCTAGAGCACAAGTATAATCATATATCTGGCATAGCTCCCAAGCATACCAATGCAACATATGAATTTGATCCCATAACAATTTCCCTTTATGAGTCAAGCGATAATCCCTAAATTATTCACTTTGATCCAACGTTACTCCCATTATATAGTTGAATGGGGTTTTCTCATGATTATCAAAGTAGTGCATAACATCTTTCACATAACGAGCATCGAGGGTTTTAGGAGGTTCCCCATCTCCATGAGTAGCAGGTACAACTATTTTTTGGGTGTTTCGTGTTCCATATCCATACCTAAAGATAGAGAACAACTTAGAACAGGAAATAAAAACTACTTAGTGATAAAGCAAACAAGCACACACGAGAATATTCACCCCACACTATTGCTCCCCGGCAATGGCACTAGAAAAATGTCTTGATAACCCACAAGTATAGGGGATCGTTTGTAGCCTTTTTAAATAAATAATAGTGTCAACCCCAATGAGGAGCTAAAGATAGAACAAATATCCCCTCAAGTTCTATCGACCACCGATACAACTCTATGCACGCTTGACGTTCGCTTTACCTAGAACAAGCATGAAACTAGAAGTACTTTGTAGGCGTGATAGGATAGGTTTGCAAGATAATAAAGATCACATAAATAAAATCTAGGGGATTTTTAGATAAAGACACAACTAATTTAGTTTTAGTAGAGAGCTTTTGTCAACAAGAAAGTTATTTGTCCCTTGGTAATCGATAACAAGTTCCGGTAATCATTCTTGTAATTTTATATGAGGGAGAGGCATGAGCTAACATACTTTCTCTACTTGGATCATATGCACTTATGATTGGAACTCTAGCAAGCATCCACAACTACTAAAGATCATTAAGGTCATGAAACCCAAGCATAGCATTACGTATCAAGTCCTCTTTACTCACATACGCCATAACCCACCTACTCGGGTTTAAGTTTCTGTCACTCTCGCAACCCACAGTAAGCAAACCATGACCATATTGCAACACCCTACAGCGAGGGCCCCTCACGTTTGCGCGAGAACGAAGGGTGAGGGAGTCCTGGACTAAGGGGTCCTCGGGCGTCCGGCCTGTTATCTATGGGCCGGACTGATGTGTTGTGAAGACATGAATACCAAAGACTGCACCGTGTCCGGATTGGACTCTACTTGGCGTGGAAGGCAAGCTTGGCGACCGAAGATTCCTTCTTATGTAACCGACTCCATGTAAACCCTAGATCCCCTTGCTGTCTATATAAACCGTAGGGGATAGTCCGGAAAGGACCCCACGTATACTCATTACCATATTCATAGGCTAGACTTCTAGGGTTTAGCCATTACGATCTCGTGCTAGATCAACTCTTGTAACACTCATATTCATCAATATCAATCAAGCAGGACATAGGGTTTTACCTCCATAAAGAGGGCCCGAACCTGGGTAAACATTGTGTCCCCCGTCTCATGTTACCATCGATCCTAGACGCACAGTTCGGGACCCCTACCCGAGATCCGCCGGTTTTGACACCAACATTGGTGCTTTCATTGAGAGTTCCACTGTGTCGTCGATGAAAGGCTCGATGGCTCGCCTTGTCATTAGAGGCAACATCACCGTAGGGGTAGTTTTGGCCCCGGGCCAAACCCTCCGGCTGGGCGACGTTACTATGATCGCCCGTTCGGTCGCAGAGCCGACGATGACATCTCGGGCCATCGAAAATCCCCTTCGCATAAACTCCGAGCGCTCCAAGCAGATGGATCCGGTCGAGCGTTCTTCCTTAAACGAGCTCCTAGATCACATCGCCGCTTTGGGAATTGTCACAGATTATGATCAGATCGGGCCTAAAACCGGTCAGGGAGAAACCGAAGCTCCACTTGGCACCCACCAGATCGCAGTAGTCCTGGAGCAGGACGAGGAGTCTTCTTCTATATCAAAGACGGACTATGTCCGGGTCGCCGTTCATAAAGAGCTGGATACTCACCTGCAAAAAGACGCAACCAGCCCTCCGAACATAGCCTCGGTCGGCGGTTCCAAACAATCAGAAGATGTTCCGGAACCCGAATTGTCCAGTCCAGAATGTCGTCGAACCCCGGACAACCGGTTAGGTCGGGGTTCGGATTTAATTCCACCCACCCACCCGGACATAGAGGCTCTCATGAGCACAAAACAGCAATCTCAGGAGAAGGTCCACCACTTTTGGGCTAGATTCCTCCTTGTCAAGAACAAGGTAAAAGATTGCCATGACGGGGACGCAATATCAGCGTTCTGCAAAAACTATGCGGACGAAGGAATACTCAACGCCATCAATCGACGCCGCATACTCAAATTCGCTGACTTAGCAACCATTATACAAAAATACAGCACGATGGAGAGTGCCTGGGAAACTCAAGCAGCTCACTGGGAACCATCGGTCCCAGCTCAACTCCCCCTACAGGTGAAAAGGGCACACCCTCGTGGCAGGCCCAGCCCGACAGTCAAGAAACACAAAACCGCTACGTGGCATGGCACCATTCTAGAGGGGTGGCTCGATGGCCCATGCAAAATACATAAAACAACAGACACCATGGCAACCCACAACCTTAGAGCATGTTGGATACTACGACAGGTAGCCAAGAGCGACGAGGACATCCTTATTAAGGATACCCCGGAACAACGCCCCGCAGAAGACGACCACCCAAGTGTATTGACAGTCTTCAAGACATTCGCCTCAAATAGCAAGCGCAAAAGGGCACTTCGCGAGCTCAGCGAAGTCTGCCAAATCGCTGTAATAAACCCATGGAATGACACGGCTATAACATTCAACGTCGGTGTCGAACCAAAGTACTGAACAGTATGAGTGCCTGCCATGTTAGTACTCAGTCCCATCGTGGACGGGTTTCGACTTACCAAGGTCCTCATGGACGGCGGCACCGGACTTAACCTCATTTATGAGGACACACTCCATAAAATGGGAGTAGACAGGAGCCGCATCAAACAAAGTAAAACAACCTTCCAAGGAATTATTCCTAGTCGGGAGGTGCGGTGCGCGGGCAAAATCACTTGATGTGGTATTCGGATCGCCGGAGAACTATTGGTCCGAAGAAATAACCTTCCAAGTGGCCCCTTTCAGCAGCGGATATCACGCCCTATTGGGTCGGGATGCTTTTACACGCTTCCAAGCTATACCTCACTACGGATATATGAAGCTCAAAATGCCTGGACCAAACGGTATAATCACTCTCGCCAGTGACCCGGAGATAGCACTCCGCGCTGAAAACAAAACCGCATCCCTGGCCTTGGAGGCGCTATCCAAAGCCCTCGCGGCCGAGGAATTAACCGGGCTACGCTCCACAGTGGACAGGGACGATGTGATCCTCGACAAACGCTCCAAATCCACCTTGTTTAAACTGGCAGAAGAAATAATCAAATTCTTGGTCCACCCAACGGACCCCAAGAAGACGGCATCCATCGGAGCTCAACTAAACCCAATAGTTGACGCCGCACTACGAGAATTCCTGCGCAAAAACTGGGACATATTTGCCTGGCACCCTTCGAATATGCCAGGGATCCCACGCAAGCTGGCCGAACATAGCCTCAATATATTAAAGGGGTTTAAACCAGTTAAGCAAGGACTGCGGCGCTTTTCCAAACCCAAGCGACAAGCCATGGGGGAGGAGCTGGCCAAACTCATCGAGGCTAGATTCATTAGAGAAATCAAACATCTAGACTAGCTGGCAAACCTGGTGATGGTACCAAAGAAGGACAAATCCTGGCGCCTGTGCGTCGATTTCAAAGACCTCAACAAAGCCTGCCCTAAGGATCCCTTCCTCCTCCCCCGCATTGATCAAATCATTGACGCCACAGCAGGACACGACTCACTGTGTTTCCTCGATGCATACTCCGGATACCATCAAATCAAAATGAAGGAATCCGATCAAGCTGCAACAACATCTATCACCCCATATGGGCCATTCTGCTTCAATACCATGCCCTTCAGGCTCAAGAATGCTGGCGCGACATATCAACGCATGATTCAAACATGCCTGGAGAAACAGATCGGCAAAAGAGTAGAAGCTTACATTGACGACGTTGTCATCAAAACCAGGCACGTGGAAACACTAATAGACGACTTACATCTTACATTCGACAACCTCAGGGCGTATGACATCAAGCTCAACCCGGAAAAGTGTGTCTTCAGCGTCCCCGCCGGAAAACTGCTGGGCTTCATCGTTTCCAATAGAGGAATTGAAGCAACCCAGCCAAAATCCGAGCTTTGTCACAATTGGCTAAGCCAACAGACCTTAAACAAGTCCAAAAACTTGTAGGTTGCATGGCAGCTCTAAGCCGCTTTATCTCCAGATTAGGAGAAAAGGCACTGCCACTCTATCGCCTTCTACGGCTAACCAACCACTTCGAGTGGACGGACACGACAACAGCCGGACTGGAAGAAATAAAAACCCTTCTTGCGGGTAACCTAATCCTGGCCGCACCAAACGCCGGCGAACCGATGTTATTATACATATCGGCAACACATCAGGTGGTGAGCGCCGTACTCGTCGTTGAACGAGAGCAGGACGGACATAAATTCCCGCTTCAGAAGCTAGTATACTACGTCTCTACGGTCCTTACACCATGCAAATCCTGGTACCATCATTATCAAAAAATAGCATACACAGTCTTCATGGCATCCTGGAAGCTCCGTCACTACTTCCAGGAGTGTTCGATCACGGTGGCCTCCGAAGTGCCACTCAACGACATCATAAATAACCGCGATGCTACGGGCGGATCGCCAAATGGGCCATTGAGCTCCTGCCATTTGACATTACATAGAAACCACGCCAAGCTATCAAATCCCAAGTACTAGTCGACTTCATCACCGAATGGACAAAGGCCGAACTCCCTAAAGAGTACGACACATACTCCAATTAGGTCATGCACTTCGACGGCTCCAAAATGCTAGTAGGGTTAGGAGCGAGTGTCGTCTTAATGTCCCCTAACGGAGACATCATCCAGTACGTTCTCCAAATACTATACACATACTCCAATAACACAGCCGAATACAAGGCCTTATTGCATGGTCTCCAGATGGCTATCTCCATGGGCATACAACGCCTAGAAGTGTGCGGGGACTCAAACCTCGCAATATCTCAAATAAATGGAGATTTCGACGCCAAAGATCCGAAGATGGCAGCGTATCATAATGCAGTCATAAAAATATCGGCCCGGTTCGAGGGGCTCGAGTTCCATCATGTGGCTCGAGAAAGTAATCAAGCGGCGGATGTTCTCGCTCGTATTGGCGCTAAGCGCAACCCCATCCCACCTAATATCTTCCTGGAAAGGATCTTTAAGCCATCAGTGGTGTGTCAGGGGGAAAACGGCAATGCTAGTCTGGATGAAAACGTAATCCCAGACCCCGGAAACATCGACATAACACCATCGGCACATCTCATCATGGCAGCCATTGCCCCAAGGACCGAACCCTTCCTGGCCTACCTTAATAGGAAGGAGCTTCCTGAGGACCAGAATGAGGCCTGCTGCATTGTCCGGTGCTCAAAGGTCTACAAGGTTCATGATGGATAGCTATACAAGAAAAGCGCCACCGGAGTCCTTCAACGATGTATATCCGAGGAAGAGGGGCAGCAGCTCTTGGCTGAAATTCATGCCGGACTCGGCGGGCACCACGTCGCAGCTCGAGCCCTTGTTAGCAAGGCTTTCTGTAAAGGGTTTTATTGGCCGACGGCCCGAGCGGATGCACATGACCTTGTCCAACATTGCGTTGGATGCCAACTCTTTGCCAATCATAGCCACATGCCCCCACTGCCCTACAAACAATCCCCATCACTTGGCCTTTCGCGGTCTGGGAACTCTGTCGGCATTCTGGGAACGGGGGTCCCCAGACTTGCCTGCCTGCGGCCTACGGCGTGGCTCAAAGGGGGGCCCAGCATGGCCCGTCTTCACCAACACAAACCCAAGACCCTCGCGAGGGGCCAAGCCTCGCGGGGCGGAGGACGCGGAGCTTCCTCAGGCATGGCCTCGTCAGGCTGGCTCACGAGGTGGTGGAGAGATCAAGGCGGAGTACCTCGCGAGGTGCCCGTGACGCAAGCCATGACGACTCAGGGCGCCAGGCGGGTGCCAGCCCGCGCAGCGTCCTCCTTTCCTCTTTGGTGCAAAGGGGGCAAGCACAGCCGCGGAGTACCGAGGCATCAGGCAAAGGTTGCCATTTCGGTGCAACAAGACCAAGACCAGGAGGACTACAAGACGGAGGTCACCGTGGAGCCCAAGACGGCGTCATCACCAGAGCTTTGCGCAGGCGAAGACTACTTTTGTCAGGATAGCTGATACTTGCTGTCCCCCTTCAAATTAGCCCGCCATTGTTGGCTCCCTTCCTGCTCGATATTTGGGAAGAGGACCAGGGCCTCCATAAATAGGACCAGCCACCCACATAGCGAGAGGGGGGTTCGGTCGGTTGGAGCAAGCAGAAAGAGAGACAGAGAGAGAGAGAGAGAGAGAGAGAGAGAGAGAGAGAGAGAGAGAGAGAAGGGTGACTGAACTCCTCCGAGCAGTTCATCGCCCCAGCCAAGAACAGACCCTCGTGAGGCTGTTCTTCCTTGTAGTGTTCATTATCATCAGCCCAAGAGGCAATCCACCACAGCACACACTGGAGTAGGGTATTACACCACAACGGTGGCACGAACTAGTATAAACCTTGTGTCCCTTGCGTTGGTCTTTCCGTAGTTTAGATCCTAGCATGGCGGGGGGTGCAGGTAGGTAGGAGGCGAAATCTCCACGCGCACCCCAGTGTTTGAACCTCAAGGGTATGCCGGAACCCGAAATCCGACATTTGGCGCGCCAGGTAGGGGTGCACCGGAATTCGTCTTCCACCGCTCCGTGCCCCGTCGCGTCGTCATCACCATGCCTGGCGACCAGGAGGGAAACCCAGACCCATGGGCGGCATGGCCCGCCCACGCAGAGCCGCTTGCCTCGGGCGACCCCGTGCCCCAGACAGCTCGCGGTCCGCAGGGCGCTACGGGCCGCGGGCGACGCGGACAGGCTTCGACAGCTCTCACACCACGGCAGGCGCGGTCGGCGGCAAGGGCCTCCAATCACGCCACGACCACGACACCGTACACCCGTCGGGAGCAAGCGAACTCGAGGGCCGCGCTCACGGTGGCCCGAGAGCTGCTGCAGTGCATACTGCTAGAGGGCGGCCGCGACGTGTTGCTGGAGCGGGTGGCAGAGCTCCTGGGCTTCGCCGCCTTGGGGGCTCACCCGTTCTGCACCCAGCTCCCATCTCCAACCCAGGGCGGCCCGCGCGGGGGCCCCTCGCGTGCCCGCGGGCTCCAAGGCTACTCCAACACCAGTGAGGCTGTCAGCACTGGACCGGCGGCGGTGCAGCCCCCGCTCCCGGTCCGTGAAGAAGAAGGACTCGACGCGACCCGCGGCCCTAGGGGACAGCCGCGCTGCCACCCCACGGTAGGCGCGTCAAGCAGGACCGCGTGGCGCGCAGAGCACTACGGCGTGGCCATCGGGGTGACGGCGCCAGAGGAATACGTGCCCCTCATGATGGACCAAGGACACCCACACGAGGGCGAACAAGGCTCGCTCCTCAGCCCAAGCTGGGGGGACGAGGCGCCAGAAGCTGAGCCCTTCCAGGAGTCTGGGGACGGTCCCACTGGGCACGCTGGAGGCAACGATTATCGGGTACCGCTAATTCTTCAGCAGGCATACGCTAACCATGGATCGCAGGAGGTGCAGGTTGCCACAGCGGGCAGCTACCCCGCTCCCACAGTCTCCTACCCCTCGGGAGGAGGGCGCAGGGGGCTGCAGGAGAGGGGCAGGGATTCGACATCACCACCGCGGCGTTCGGAGCAAGGTGTTCTTAGGAGGTAGGCCCTCCGCTGGGGAGGTGCCCCAGGGCCTGCCCCTGGCGGAGGACCCGTGGTCGTCGGGGGAACCGCTGGCGACCGCTCTACCCCATTGGCGGCGTCCTGGTTTCCGGTCGTCGTTGATGGCACTAGAGTGTGGCGCAAGGCGGGGCCCTCCTCTGGCGATATGAAGTAAGGCCAGTACCTGTGAAGAAGGCCCAGTGCCCGTGAAGCTCGCCGCCCCGTGACACTCTCACGTAATAATGAGTGGGGCTGTACACGCCCTGAAGTCTCAGGGGTGCCGGCCTCAGGCCCTGGGGCTCCATCCCACGCCCAGTGGCAGCACTTAGCTCCGCGCTGGTGAGAAGACGTCCAAGACTAGACTAGGTGCCGGACGCGGCCTTTTGTTTGCTTTCGTTGCTCTTCCCCTTGGTTGTCGCTTTCCCCCGCTGGATTCAAGTTGGATTCGAATTTGAGATTTGCGTGTGTTCGGGGAAGGGGTGCTTAGTCTCGTTCGAGCAATTTCTCGCATTTTGGTTACGTGCAGCCCAGACTGCCGCCGCCGCGTCCTCTCAGGAGGGTGTTTTACTGCAGATCCTACGGATTCAATCAGGGGACACTCAGGACACCACAACCCCCCGCGGGCTGCCTCAGGGCCAGCGCGGAACAAAGGTAAACTAGTCGACCAGCGCGTCGCTTAAGCCAGCCACTTGGCGTGGGCGCATGGGCGATGTAGCTTTCTACTGATACGATAAACACAAGTTTTACATGAGGGTCTCCCCCTCCAAAATGCTCTCACAGCTATCAGGCCAAAACCTGAGTTCTATTCATGCATGGTAAGGAAGAAGGAACGATGCACAATCAGTCGGATGAATCCCCCAATGCGTCCTCAGGAGCACCACCAGAGCCGTTACTGGCGTCACTGAACTCGCCATCACTGTCCGCGTTGCCGCCAACGGCGTCAGAGCCATCCATCACGCCGCCCTCGTCAGCCGCCACGATCACGTCGTCGTTGTCCGAGGCGAAGACCCTGATAAGAGCGTCCACATTGTCTTCCACCCAGTGCGCCAGCTCGCCTCAGACGGCCTGTGGGACTGGGGCGATGGCGGTGTCAAAATCAAAGTGGGGATCCATGTTCCGGAGGTGGCTGAAGACGCGAGAAAAGGGGTGCCTGAGCAGGGCGCGGCTCCTCACCTCCACCAACCTGTCAGCTCTGGTCGACCGCGCCTCTAGCTGCGTCACCACATCAGTGAAGAACTGGAGATTGCCCGCGTAGTTGACTGCGTGCGGCTCGCCGACGGCCTCCTCGCAGATGGTGACCAAGGCCGGGTTGGCTCTCTCCCGGAGAGTGGTGAGCATGGGGCCGTGCTCATGCTCCAAGATCCGCCGCTGACGTATCTCGTCCGCATTTTGGCACACGACGGCCTCAGCCTCCTCCACCCGCTGGCGAAGAAGGAACACCTCAGCCTGGGAGGTGGTTAACTCACCTCGTGCCACCTCAAGGGTGGCCCGGGAAGCATCGGCCCGCCGCGCCGCCTCCTCCAGCTTGGCCCTCAAGGCGGCAGTCCTGCCTTCAGCTTCAGCCCGGATCAGCCCCAGCTTCTCTTCGAACTCGTGCTCAAGGTTCAAGCGCACCATCGCCACTCGACGTCCGACCTCCTCCAGGACGCGGACTTCCTGTGTGGCAACATCATCCTCCGCCTGCGTCACCAAGCGCTCTCTCGTATCCAGACGCTCGTACTCACGGGTACGTTCGGCGGCTTCCAGCGTCAGCGCCTCCTCACGCTTTTGGAGCTCTGCTGAGTCGCCGGAGGCCACCTTCATCGACACAAGGGCTGCCTTGCGCAGCTCCACCTGCTCCTCCAGCAAGTGGCACCAGGACAGGAGCTCCCGAGCCCGCTCCTCCGCCGCCGTTCGCCGCCGGTCAGCTCCCCGAGCCTCCTCAGCGGCCAAAGATTGGGCCTCCCGGGAGGCCACCAACGACGCCTTGGCCTCTGCTTCATCAAGATCACGCTGACGGAGCGCAAGGGCGATGGCGCCCTCTAGCTCACGCCTCTCTGCAGCCAGGCGCAGGCCCTCGGCCTCAAGGCGTGCGTCTTCATCAGCAAGCTCCTCACCAAGCAGGCTCACTGCGTCAGTCGCCCTTCGAAGGAATCCTTGGCGGAGAGTGCGACGCTCCCGAGCGCGCTCGAGCACGTCTTCCACACCATCATCCGCCCCAAGCAAGCGCCGGGGGCCGCGAGTCAGCACTCCCCCTCCGGGCTGGGGGCTGGCACCTCGCGACGGCCAGGCACACCGCGTCAGAAGCCCGGCCTGGGGCCAGCCCGTCCTCAGGAGAAGAGCGCAGGAAGCGCCTCAGCCAGTCGCAGTTCACGACCAGGCGAGAAGCCCATGGCAGGCTGGCTATGCCACGAGAAGGCCCGCGAAGGAGGATCGCGAGGTGCGCGTGGCCATGATACGCCTCGAGACGGTTCGCCTCGTCAGTCGCCCTCACCACAAGGGCTCCGCAGCTCGGAGCGCTCGAGGACAGTGGAGGGGGCGAAGCCAAGGGGGACGGCTCCTCAGCCGTCTCCGCAAGCTCGGTTGGAAGGGGCCTGCGGAGCAAGGGTCAGTACAAGTAACAGAAGGATCGGGAGCCGGGAAAGGAGAAGGCTTACTCATCAGTGGCGAAGTACTTCCTACGCTTCAGCAGGCGACAAGGGTAATCGTCGCCCAGGGCCTCCCTTCTCTTCCGGAGAGCCCCAATGTCCACGCGGAACCGGCCCAAGAGTTGGGCGCATGGATCAACCTTCGACAAAGACGGAGCGTCAAGGCGATCTGCGGCAGGGGCGCCTGCCTGATGTGCGCTGCCAATCGCCTCCCCAAGAGACGCAGCTGGAGCCTCAGGGGCCCCAGTTGCAGGCACTGAGCGCAGCTGCTCGTCACCCTCAGCCTCAGCGGCACGGGCCCCAAGAGCTGCTTCCTCATGAGCCTCGCCCAGCGCTGTCACCGCATCGGGAGCCCCCTCGGCCTCTGGCGCCTCGTGCCTCCCTGCTCCGCCACTCGAGGATGAGTTGCCTTGGCCGACTGGAAGGGCAGTCACCACCACTGGGTTCTCGCAAGGCCCCTGAAGGCCGGTGGGGCACGGCCCCCACTCATCAAAGACAGGCATCTGCTTCACAAAGTCGCCCCTGCTCTGGCAGAGGTACAGCAAGGCCCCTCCCTGCCGGACGCTGCCGGGGTTGGGGTCCCCAGCCAGGGTCAAGAGCGCCATCCTCAGCACCTCAAGAGTCAGGTCCTCTTCCTGGAGCCTCATACGATCCTCGCACCCACGGAAGGCCGACATCCGGCGAGAGTGGTGTTGAAGAGGAGCAACGCAGCATAGCAGGAACTCCTTCACCACCTTGGGCGCTGTCACGCCAAGTGACCTCAAGAGCGCGAAGCGGCGCCAGACGAAGACGAGCCGGGGGCTCTCAAGCGTCTCCTGGCCCTAGCCCGAATTGGGGACGACAGGTGAGGTCGGCTCCAATAGCAGGGGGCTGGGCACCCCTGCATCCACATACAGCCACCGCTCGCGGAACCCAACCGCGGGCAGGGGGAGGTTGAAGTCAATCCCAGAGGCCGCAGTCTCGGACGTGGCAATGAAGCTCACGCAAGCCTAGCATTGGGTAGGGTCGACAAGATGCAACGAGAAGAAGTGGCGCAGCAAGGCAACCGAAGGAGGGATGCCCACCATAGCTTCGCAAACAAAGGCGAAGACCGAAAGGAGGGTGATGGATTCAGGACCCAGATGCATCATGTGGATCTGATAGTGGGAAAGCACGGCGTTGAAGAAATCAGAAAAGGGAGGAACCAGACCCGCCCACAGGGCGTCGGCAAGATACGGGACCTCGGTGGCTGTCCTATTGATGGAGAAGTGGGACGCGGGCCAGTCCGTCGTCCTCCCGCATTCATTGAAGATGGTGGCCAGAGCCAAGCTGACCTTGCCCAAACCCTCAGCGGGGGCCGTCAACGGCGGCGGGCAAGGCGGAGACACGGATTTCTTCCCTCTTCCCTTCTTCGTCCGAGCCATGGCGATGGGAAGGGGGGGGGAGGAAGATTCAAGATTGAGTTGAGAACAGAAATCGGAGTTCGAGCGGAGGAAGGACAGAGGGCGCACGAGCAACCAAAAAGGGGAACGGCTGTGTACAACTACGGGTCCGCCTAGCATGGCGCAAGATAAGGAGGGCGTGGGGGAACAGTGCCACCCACGTCCAATCAACCGCCACGCGGTGCCCAAGGCCGCAGGCTGTTAGGGTCCGCGATGCTTCACTCTTGCCCTTCTGCCTCCCTGCACGGCCAAGCCCGGGCGCGCCTTGGGCCCGGGGGCTACTATCGGCGTTCTAGGAATGGGGGTCCCCAGACTTGCCTGCCTGCGGCCTGCGGCGTGGCTCAAAGGGGGGCCCAGCACGGCCCGTCTTCACCAACACAAACCCAAGACCCTCGCGAGGGGCCAAGCCTCGTGGGGCGGACGACGTGGAGCTTCCTCAGGCACGGCCTCGTCAGGCTGGCTCACGAGGAGGCGGAGAGATCAAGGCGGAGTACCTCGCGAGGTGCCCGTGACGCAAGCCATGACGACTCGGGGCGCCAGGCGGGTGCCAGCCCACGCAGCGTCCTCTTTTCCTCTTTGGTGCAAAGGGGGCAAGCACAACCGCGGAGTACCGAGGCATCAGGCAAAGGTTGCCATTTCGGTGCAACAAGACCAAGACCAGGAGGACTACAAGACGGAGGTCACCGTGGAGCCCAAGACAACGTCATCACCAGAGCTTTGCACAGGCGAAGACTACTTTTGTCAGGATAGCTGATACTTGCTGTCCCCCTTCAAATTAGCCCGCCATTGTTGGCTCCCTTCCCGCTCGATATTTGGGAAGAGGACCAGGGCCTCCATAAATAGGACCAGCCACCCACATAGCGAGAGGGGGGTTCGGTCGGTTGGAGCAAGAAGAAAGAGAGAGAGAGAGAGAGAGAGAGAGAGAGAGAGAGAGAGAGAGAGAGAGAGAGAGAGAAGGGTGACTGAACTCCTCCGAGCAGTTCATCGCCCCAGCCAAGAATAGACCCTCGTGAGGCTGTTCTTCCTTGTAGTGTTCATCATCATTAGCCCAAGAGGCAATCCACCACACCACACACTGGAGTAGGGTATTACACCACAACGGTGGCCCGGACCAGTATAAACCTTGTGTCCCTTGCGTTGTTCTTTCCGTAGTTTAGATCCTAGCATGGCGGGGGGGTGCAGGTAGGTAGGAGGCGAAATCTCTGCGCGCACCCCAGTGTTCAAACCTCAAGGGTCTGCCGGAACCCGAAATCCGACAGACTCGACATGGTCGGACCCTTTTAAGGGGGAAGCCATAAGAAAAAATATCTGCTGGTATGGTGGACAAATTCACTAAGTGGATAGAGGCTAAACCGGTCAAAACGGCTAAGTCCGGCCCGGTGATAGACTTCATATCCGATGTTGTGCACCGTTATGGTGTCCCACACAGCATCATCACTGACAACGACTCCAATTTCATAGCTGATGAGGTAAAATCCTGGTGTACCAATCTAGGTATTAAACTAGATTACGCCTCCGTCTACCACCCACAAACCAACGGTCAATTCGAATGCGCCAACAGTCTTATTATGAGCGGCATCAAGCCCAGACTAGTGCGGTCTTTAAAAGAATCAGACAAGCACTAGGTCGAGGAGCTCGACTCCGTACTCTGGGGGCTACGGACCACGCCCTATTGTACTACCGGGTACACACCCTTCTTCATGGTGTACGGTGGAGAGGCCGTATTACCCTGCGATATTATTCATGACTCACCTAGAGTGCGTCTGTACGAAGAGAGAGAAGCCGAGCTCGATCGGCAGGATAGCCTAGATGCCCTGGAGGAGGAACGCGATGTCACAAAAGCCCGTTCAGTAGTTTACCAATAGCAGGCTCGAAGATATCAATGAAGAGAAGTACGGGCCAAGACTTACAATGTTGGCGAACTCGTTCTACGGCTCCCAGAGAAGAAAAAGGAAAACTCAAGCCCAAATGGGAGGGTCCGTTCATAATTGACGAATTTCTCACCGGAGGAGCGTACTGTCTTCGCAATGCATCAGACAATCACCTTGAGCCGAACCCCTGGAACGCGGCCAGACTCCGGAGATTCTACACCTAGCGCTACACCCCTTGTTCGTCTCCTCCTCCCCTGTAGTTCCCATTATTTTTCCTCTCTTTTCCGATTACTTTCTACGTTTTTATCTTTAAAGCTTTGATGCGGCTAGACCGCACACCATTGGCACATACATCTTTCAACATGTACACCACTTGTACCTGGGGGCTTCTTGGACAGAAGTTCTTTTCATTCGTTGAGCATCAAGCTCCTCACATATGAGTTTTTTTCCATATGTTCCTTTTCTTTGCCATTATATGCATCGATATGACTTAATTTTTGGCCAAGCTGGGTTCTTGGCTCCTGTGCTTATGCCCTACATTCCCGTTAGTTCGGCTAGGGCATAAAGGGAGTACCTCTGTGATTGTTACCGCCGGGTCATCCGGATGTGTACCTCAGACTGGGTCGAGCCGAAAGCTAGCGTTCTTAAGGGAATATTTGGTCGGTGAATTAAAGATGTTTATTACACTCACTTCGTTGTGCACCCGCAGAAGTTATACAAAACATGGTGCTCATACCACAATTCGGACATGCGCATTAAACGCATACACACCCTGGCAAAGGAACCCTTAACGGAACTATTCTCTCTGGAAGATGTTTCTTACGATATCAATGTAATATAACATAGCTAGCCGAATACAACTTGTCTATTCAAGAAACTATGACCCCTACGCCTAGTTTTCCAGGCATACCCCGGCCTATTCAGCTGCGACGGTATTCGGAAACACTCCGCACCTTCGGGACCGGAGGTTGAAGCGAAAAGGTCTGCCATCACAAATGATATATAATTTGGCTAGATGAGGAAAGTACATAGTCATTTGGACTCGAACACCTCCTCTTCTATACCTTCCAACAGGCAATCTAACTTACAATCCTGTTGGGAGTATTTGGCGGCCACCTCTACTTGGTTATACACTAAACTTACGAGAATTTCTTCCCCATTCGACCCTAGCGGTCCGACACGCGCCATGTGATTAGGATCCAGCTTGGTATATCGCGTCTTCACCATGGCCCAGGCCTGTCGCGCGCCCTCCCGGCAGGCCGATATCTTCCACAGCCGGATACGCCACCGTGCCCCCTTGAACGGCTCTACCAGCTCCTCCATGCTTCCTGGAGGGGCGTCAGATGGCCATAAAGCCTTGACCACACTCCGCATCGCCTGCCGAGCTTGCTCGTGCAACTGCGACAACCCTTGTAGTAGATCACTCGATGATCTAGACACCTCTTGAAGGCGGTTCGTCAAAACACCTGCAATTACAGCTTAATCAGCTATAGTTACCTCCAAAGCTGTTATAAAACAACAGTGAACACATACTGAATATGCCGCCTCATAGCTTCTTGTTCTCCTTCACGGAGTCAGCTAGCTGAGCTGCACATCTTTCAGTTCTTCGCCCAGTTTGGCGTTTGAGTCCTGGAGTTTATTCTTCTCTTGGACAACCATTGTCAATACACACTCACCCGCCGCTAGTTGCCTTTTGGCTCTGTGTTCTTCGCTTCGAGCGGTGTCCAACTGCTCTTGTACTTGATCTAACAGCTGAACACAAAGATTAACACCCGGATCCGCACTGTCGGTGTATCATTTGGAATTTTCAATAGAAGGAAACATTACCGGGAGATGCCTTGTATTTCTCTAGTTCGGCATTGGCAGCAAGCAGCCGGCGCTGACACTTTTCCAGCTCCTGAGCTAGCTGGGTGTTCTTCTCTGTAAGCACCTGGTAACACATTGATCCTTAAATCAGTTGTTTCAACTCCTTTAAGTCTCGGGGGCTACTGGTTATCATAGTCAGACAAAATAAATTTACCTGCACATCTTTCAAATGTTGCTTTGTGGCCCTGTTAATCCCATCTCGAGCACCTTGGATATACGCATCGGCCGAGTTGAAGGCGTTAAACAACTACTCTGAAAAGCCAGGGTCCTGTAAAATGGCCGGGCGGCGCCAATGATTCATCGCACTTTCCACTTCCGAGTTGGTAACAGATACATCATCCGAGTCCTCGACTGGAGGACAGTCCGGCTTCGCCTCCGTATCAGCCCTCGTCTTTATGGTAGGATTTGAATCCTGGTTGCAAGAAGTACGGCCGCTCGAACCTCTAGATACAGTCCGGCGCATCTTTCTCCTGACACATGGATAACAGGAAGGTCATGGTTGGGCGTGACTGCTTAGGTGCAAGTTGGCGGATTCATACCTCTTCAATGAAGGCATGGCCTTATCTTTGTTTGCCTTCCTCTTGGAAGGCTCGCCCGGCATGGGGGACGCACTCTTCGGAGGTACCCTGGGAGTAGTACATCGCGCCAAACCCTTCCCCTTTGGAGCACAAGACGGTGCGGTGGGTAAGAAGGAAGGAGAAATCTCTTTTTGAATAAGGTGTGTTTGGATCCCTTATGTGTGAAGCTGGAAGAAGACCGGGGTAGTCGGCGATGATGGCCACCTCTGTGCCATTGTAGCTCATCTAGTAAAACACCCCCTCCGCAAACACCACAAATATCTCCGGATCCTCTTCGAACCCGGGATCAAGCTCCTGGTTGTGATCCTCCGGCCGTGGGGTGGGACTACAAAATCCCTCGGTGACTTTTCGCCAGTGCTGTCATAGGCAAACAAAGTTAAAAAGTTTATCAAAGGCAATCCGGAGATGGAAGGAGTAAAAACTGAGGGATCGGGCCTTACCCAGCTGGGAGGGTTGTACATAGAATACCCATCTCTGAATTTGATGCGGAGAAATTCCTTTTCTTCCCCTTTGAACAGTTCGGCTAATGTTTTAGCCAAAGCGGCAGGGGTATCTGCACCTTTCCGGCCGAAGCAAGAGGCATCGTCCTCCCCATTGAAGTTCCACATTGGGAGCCCTCTGTATTGGAGTGGTTGAACCCCTCGCGTTATGGAAATCGCCATAACCTCAACTATTGTGAGTCCGGACTGAGTGAGCTCTTTCATCCCCCTCATCAGCTGACGAACCTCCATGCCATCTACCTCTTTGAGACTCCGGGGACGCCAACTGTGGCGTTTCTTCAGTGGGACGCACGCAAATTCGGGAAGACCCTTTCGAACCGGGTCGGGAAGTGCGATGCCCTCTATATAAAACCATTTGGAGGGCTAGTCATCATGTGCCTTCCTTGGTGTACGGGATGGGTATCCAGTATCGGCGACGCGCCATACTTTGCCACCGCCCACTTCAAATATTGACCCTTCGTGATTACGCGGGATGAGACAAAACAGCTTCCTCCACAACTCGAAATGAGCCTCGACGCCCAGGAAAAGTTTGCATAAAGCAACGTAACCCGCAATGTGCAGAATAGAGACCGGAGTGAAGTTGTGCAGCTGGAGGCCGTAGTACTCCAGGAGCCCTCGGAGGAACGGATGGATAGGAAATCCAACGCCTCTTAACAGGTAGGGGACCAAACACACTCGCTCTCCCTCGGACAGATTGGTTAAGTCCTCTGCCTGAGTCCCCTCATTGAAGGAAGCTAGCCCTAATCGAATGGGGACTAGATCTGCGTGGGGAAGGTATCCCTACATTTGCAACTTCGTCAAACGGCTATAAGACACGGAACACTTCTCCCACTCGCCTTTCTCTAGGCTGGGACGAGCGGAGGAGCTGGAGACGCTAGCCATGCTGGAATGGTTTGTCCTATGTAGTCTCTGGGGATTTCTTCTACACAGCTCTGAATGGATCTGGGATCCAATCTCGTTAAATAGGCGCTCTTCCTCACGTAGATGAGTTTTTATTCGCAAAAAACACCCTGACTTTCCACATTCGCTCGACACATGGAGGATGAAGATTATTCAACGCATAGAAGCCAAGGAGGCGACATTAGGGTCAATAGCCGGATACATTACTTGGAGATCATTGAAGGGGGGATCCGCCTTGCAATGCCGAAGACAACATGTGTGCCGAGCACTTTGCTATTGAAGACTGGTTCGGGGGCTACTGAGGGAGTCCTGGACTAAGGGGTCCTCGGGCGTCCGGCCTATTATCTATGGGCCAGACTGATGGGCTGTGAAGACATGAAGACCGAATACTGCACCATGTCCGGATTGGACTCTACTTGATGTGGAAGGCAAGCTTGGCGACCGAAGATTCCTTCTTATGTAACCGACTCCGTGTAAAGCCTAGATCCCCTCGGTGTCTATATAAACCGTAGGGAATAGTCCGGAAAGGACCCTACGTATACTCATTACCATATTCATAGGCTAGACTTCTAGGGTTTAGCCATTACGATCTCGTGGTAGATCAACTCTTCTAACACTCATATTCATCAATATCAATCAAGCAGGACATAGGGTTTTACCTCCATAGAGAGGGCCCGAACCTGGGTAAACATTGTGTCCCCCGTCTCCTGTACCCATCGATCCTAGATGCATAGTTCGGGACCCCCTACCCAAGATCCGCTGGTTTTGACACCGACAGAGGGCACCGTAAGACAGCACCATAAATAAAATATACAATCATACCAACCAAGATCACGATTAACCCACAGGACAAAACGAATCTACTCAAACATCATAGGATAACCATAGATCATTGGGAAATAATATATGGAGTTGAGAAACATGTTTAAGTAGAGATTACAGCGGGGAGAAGAGGTGTTACACCGATGCACATAGGGGGAGAAAGTTGGTGTTGACGGTAGCAAGATTGTTGATGTAGATCGCCATCCCGATCGTTGCCCCCGGTGGCACTCCGGCACCACCGGAAGCGTGGGGGAGAGAGCCCCCTCTTTATTCTTCTTCCTTGGCCTCCCACTAGATGGGAGGAGGGTTCCACCTCTGTTCCATGGTCTCGACGGGGGCGGAGTGGCGGGAGCCCCTCCGAGATTGGATCTCCCTCTCAGTTCTCTTCTGTTTCACGTTTCTCAGATCTGGCCGAAAACCGTTTTTTATATTCCTGGAGATCAGTAACTCCGATCGCCCTGATATTTTAACACGATTTTTTCTGGATATAAGCTTCCTTGCGCCCGAAGTAGAGCTCCAACCGACGTTCGAGGTGGGTACAATCCACCACCGTGCACCAGGCTCCTAGGTCGTGCGCTGGTGTCTTGTGCCCTGTGTGGGCCTCCGTTTGCGGTGATTCCAACTCCCAAAAATCACATATATTCCAAAATAATTCTCCATAAAATTTTATTGCATTTGGACTTCGTTTGATATGGATACTCTGCGATACAAAAAACATGCAAAAAAAGGAACTGACATTGGGCACTGGACCAATAGGTTAGTCCAATAGATCATATAAAAAGTTGCGAAAAGTATGTGAAAGTGGTATAATATTGGCATGAAATAATAAAAAATTATAGATACGACGGAGATTTATCAGCGCGGAACACCCACCACACACTCCACCGCCGCTGCCCGTTGGCAGCTGTTGCCGGCCGCCGTTGCCGCCACACCATCGTCGAAAGCCAGGGCCATCGCCCGCGCCGCCGCCGCGGACCGAAGGCGGGAGGTGGCTGTCGTGGTCGCCACCCCACTACCGGCCACCATGCCATCACCCGCACCGCCACCGCGGCACAAAGGCGGGGTAGGTGGTGGTCGTGGCTGCCACCCCACCATCGGCCGCCAGCCCACCGTTGACCACTGGGTCACCACCCGCTCCGCCATCGCCGTTCGAAGGCGGGAGGTGGAGGTGGATGCCCGCACATGCGTCAGCGACCTTGCACGCTACACCAAGTTCTTGCGGGAGGAGGAGGAGCGCCTCATCGAGCATGAAAAGAGCCTTACCGCCGCCGTGGCCGCGGCACAAGCCGCCTCAGAGGCGAGGAATCAGGAGATCTACGAGGAGAGCCATCGCTTCGAGAGGGGTCGTCTGGAGCGACAGAGGGCGTTCGAGGTGAGCGTCGCTGATGCTGCAGCAGCGGCAGGCATCGTATTGCGGTTGCCCAGCTCGTCAGTGGGCTCCTCCTCCTCTGCATCTTACTGAGCATGCTCAGTAGAAGAGAGGCAGCCGGAAGTAGTACAAAGCTCCTTTGTAGTATAGTAGTAGTATTTAGGGGCTATTTTGTTCAGTTCATCTGACTATAGATGTGGTGGAACTGTACAACGTACTTAAAATTAGCTAGTATATATATATATATATATAGTTGAACTAGCTATTTCAGTACGTGGTTGGCAACAATTGGGGAAAAGTTTGGTCGGTTCAACTGTCGAGTTGAACTGTTTGTATAAATTAAGAACGAGTGCTTAATCTATGAATGAAATATATGCTTAATTACTGAATTTTAGTTGCAAAAATTAGATACTGCTAGTGATTTTTAGCTTCATATTTTGACAAATCGCAGTATTACAAGGTTGATAAATGGCAATGTTACTAGATCCACAAATGTCAATCTTTCCAGTTTGACAAATGGCAACATACACAAATTGTTTGTGTCGACGTCCTCAGAATGGGGGTCCCCAGACTTGCCTGCCTGCGGCCCCCGGCGTGGGTGGGCTGGCAGATCTTTACGGCCCATCTTCATCGACAAAGCATTCAAGACCCTCGGGAGGGGCCAAGCCTCGCGAGGCGGATGACGCAAGACCTCCTCAGGAGCGGCCTCACCAGGCAGGCTCACAAGGGGTGGAGAGATCAAGGCAGGGCAAACCTCACGAGATCCTCATGACGATCGAGACTAGGCGGGCGCCAGGCGGGCGCCAGCTCGCGCAGTGTCCTTTTTTTCCCTTTGGTGTCAAGGGGGCAAGCGAAGGAGTGGAGTACCAAGGCATCAAGCAAAGGTTTCCATATTGGTGCAACAAGACCAAGACCAGAAGGACGGCGGGACGGAGGTCACCATGGAGCCCAAGACGGCGTCATCACCGGAACCTTTGGCAGGCGAAGACCACCTTTTGTCAGGATAACTTGTACTAGCTGTCCCCTTTCGAACTGGCCGTTGTTGGCTCCCTTCTCGCTCAATATTTGGGAAGAGGACCAGGGCCTATATAAGTAGAACTAGCCACCACATAAGAGAGGATCGACCTAATCACAAGTCGGAAGCAGATCCAAGATCGTCTCACCCACACAAGTTCACCAAGCACAAGAACACCTCAACCTCAGGAGGCTGTTCTTCCCCTTGTAACTATTCTTCAACAACCCAAGAGGCAATCCACCACCACCACACTGGAGTAGGGTATTACACCACAATGGTGGCCCGAACCAGTATAAATCTTTTGTCTTTCTGTGTTGTGAGTTAGTTGAGTTCATCCGCGAGTCTTAGAGAGCTAGGGCATGGATCGATAGGGAGAAAACCTTCACGCGCACCCCAGTGTTTGAACCTGAAGGGTCCGCCAGAACTAGTGATCCGATATTTGGCGTGGCAGGTAGGGGTGCGCCAAAGCTTCCTTCCGTCGCTCCGTGCTCCGTTGCTTCACCGTCTCCAAGGCAGACGCGCGCCGCGCTCGTGCCGAGCGCCGGGCTACCCTCGCCGCCCACGTTGCTCAGACGGCTCCCGTCGGTGGGCCGCCTTTGTCGTTCCTCGTCGCATGCCGCCAACGCTGCCACCGGCCCGGTGGGGAACAAGCAGCAAGCATCCTCGCTGCATCCCTCGGTGCGGCGGGACGGCCGCACCGCCACTCCATCGCTGACCCCGGCCGGATCTTCTTCCCATGCACGTTGCCCTCCCATCGATGCACGGATGCGCTTCTCATGGCACACGAGCTCCTGCGCTACCGTCCGGTCGATGACCTCTATGAGGACTGGCTCGACCGCATCGCCGAGCTTGTCCGCGCCGCATGGGGCTCCCCTGCGCCGTCCCTCTCTCCGCCTCGCCCTCCGCCAGCTACAGGCGACGTAGCTCATGGAGCGCCTCCACCATCTCAGCCCCAAGACGGCGCCCTGGTGCCAAGACGCGCGGCTCCGCGACGCGACCCGCCGCGTCTCGTGCCCGCGCGTGAAGAGAGAGGCTGTCAAGAAGTCCCTCGGCCATAACAAAACGCTTCGCTGCTCCTCGCGCCACCGCGCCAGGATCGGCTGCTGCAGCAATCCCACGCGCCACCTGCAGCGGCAGGGCGTGGACCCCATCAAGACCAAGCTCCACCCCAAATGTGGGTCCCGGTGACCACAGCTGGCTGCCGCGCTTTCACCCCCGAGCTGCGCAGCGTTGCCTGACCGGGCAAGTTCAAGCCAGATCTGCCTCCTCGCTACGACGGCACCCCCGACCCCGAAGAGTTCTTGCAGCTCTATGAGCTGAGCATCGAGGCGGCCAACGGCGACGAGAAGGTCAAGGCAAACTGGTTTCCCATGGCTCTAAAGGAAGGCACCCGCTCCTGGCTCCTGAACCTGCCTCCGGGCTCAATCTCCTCCTGGGACGAAATGCGCACCCGCTTCGTCGCCAACTTCCAGGGCACTAGGGACCACCCCTGGTCGCAGGCGACCTACGCCGCATCAAGCAACAACCAAGAGAGACCTTGGAGAAGTACATTCAGCGCTTCAACAGCGCATGGATCAAGATCCCCAAGGTGACCGACGAGGCCATCATCTCTGCGTCCTCTGATGGCATCCGTGACGTCAAGATGAAGGAGGAGCTCGCCATCCATGAAGAGTTGTGAACAACCCTAGGGCTGTTCAACATCGCGACCAAGTGTGCTAGAGCTGAGGAGGGGTGCCTCTCCCTCCTCGAGCTCCCTGCTGCGGACCCAGAGGAGAAGAAAGCCAAGAACAAGGACATGAAGCGCAAGGGAGTAGCCGTGGTCGCAGTGGAACCAGACACCAAGCGTGGCAGAGACCAACCAGAGTCATCCAAGGGTAGCCGTCTGTTCTGCGCCTTCCACAACCTGAACACCCAAAACACCAGCGACTGTCAAGAGCTCAGAGTCATTCGTGAAGGGCGCTTCGGTCAACGCCCCGAGCGCGGCGACGGGGGGTACGGCCGAGGAGGAGGACATGGTGGCGGACGCTGGGATGACCGTGGTTCGCGCCAAGAGTGGCGCGATCGGCCTCGTGAGGACCGCTGGCAGGATCAGCCTCGCGAGGCCGCCTGGAGGGATCAGCCTCGTGAGGATTGTCCTCAAGGCAATGTCGGGCTCCCTCCGCTGCCACCACCGCCAAGAATGAATGACGAACACCATCAGGACGAGGGGGCTGGGGGCTTTCAGGAACCACATGCTATCGCCTGCATCTTGGGCGAAGCCCAGGCCCCAGCCTCGCAACATATCCTCAAGCAGTTTGCTTGTGAAGTGAATGCAGTCCTCCCCAAGCTCGAAGCCACGCGCCTAGTCAGATGGTTCCAGTGTCCCATTACGTTCAACTCGGCAGACCAGCTCAAGTGCGCAGCTACCGCTGGCACCCTCCCGATGCTCTGCTCCCTAGTCATCATCAACGTGCAAGTTACCAAGACCCTCAATGATGGCAGCGCAGGGCTGAATGTCCTGTCCGTCGACATGTTCGACAACATCCAAGTGCCGTATGACCAGCTTCAGCCCACCAAGCCTTTCTCAGGAGTGACCGACGGTTCTACCACACCGATAGGGCAGGAGCATCCAAGTCCCTGTCACCTTCGGGGAACGCAAAAACTACCGCACCGAGCTCATCGACTTCAACGTCGCGCACATCCGTCTACCGTACAATGCTATCCTCGGGTATCCAGCCCTGGCCAGGTTCATGGCAGTGACCCATCATGGCTACAATGTCCTCAAGATGCCGGGAAGCAGCGGGATCATCACGGTCCCATGTGAAGAGAGAGATGCGGTGTGCTCCCTCGAGCATGCCTTCCAAGCTGCAGCAATCGATGACCCCAACAGCAAGGGCGAGGGCCCTCCTGAGGCCATCCCCAAGAAGAAGAAGCAGCTGCGACGTGCGGGACCTCAGGAGGGTGACGCCACGGCCGGAGTCTCATCAGGATCAGTGCCTGCTCCAGGGGCGTCTCCCTCCATCGCATATGAAGGCGCGCCCGGCGCCCTTCTCGGGCAGGGCTCGGGGGATTTCTTCTGGAAGGCCTCAGACTTCGCCCACATCACGAGGGAGGTGCTTGGGAACCACTTGGAGGCATGCTTCGCGACACGTTTCCCTTAGGAGGGCACAGGGCAAGGAGTGCCCATCGTTCAAGAGTTCATCACCAAGACCACCCAGGAGTTGCAAGACGCAAGGGCCATGCGCGGCAACCGCCGCTCATGAGACGCAGCTTCCCATCCAGGCGAGGATGCCAGGCTGGGTGTTTGCATCGATGTTCCAGGGCTCAACAGGGCCGCTTCTCAGGAGCTTTTCTGGCCTTCACGCGTGGGACGCTGTGAGGGCCCACCGCACAGCTATGTTCACATGCCCTTTGGCCTGCCAAGTGTATCGGCCGCCTAGCAGCGCAACTTGCGGCACATCCTAGCGGATCAGGAAGCCAGGCACCACGCCGTCCTAATGAAGATGGAGATGGTCCTCAAGGAACCACCTGAGCCCCCAGAGCCTCCCGAGGCTCAGAGCTCTGGAGGCTCATGAGGAGCAACCACTTCGCCGTGCACCTTCAGCTACCTCGACTCTCCTTTGTGAACATGACCAGGTGACACCTTTCCAAGTTCATTCAGCTGGGAGCGCCCCTCGGGCTGCATCATTCCCAGGTCGCGTGGGTCCGTCCCTGTGGCATGTATCCCTTTCCTTATGTCTTTAGCTTACCTTGTTGGGGGCGCCCCTCGAGTTGCATCATTTCCAAGTCGCTTGGGCCTGACCCAGTGGCACGTATCTCTCATGCACTTGCTTAAGCCTGCTACTCTCATGTTCGATCTATCTATGATTACTACCTACTCAATCGTCGCCTCCCATAGGGCCTCAGCACGCAGGCACGACGCTGGTGCATGGGTCCGTCCCTACCACGTCGATAAACCTGAGCGGTCGAGCTCTGGCTTGCGGCACGCCCGCGTACGTCACCTCACCAGGCCCTCAGTGCCTTCACCCCCTTGTGGAGCAACCAACGGCAGGCTGGCAATCATAACGACAGATCGTGTTCTTCCTTGTGCTGGCTCGCAGGAATCTCACGAGGATAGCACCAGGCAGCACCGCGAGCTCCCACCTCTTCCAAATAATCCGCTTGCACGTTAAAGGGGGGGCTCCTGAGCATCTTGACTTAGGAGCTCTTACTGGCTCTCCAGCCCTCACCCCCTGGCCTTGACCACGGCTCGCGACCTGGCATACCAGCGGCGGCTGAGCTCGCTCAAGGGCCGGGACCTGAGGACGTAGAGCACAAAGGAGAGCATTGAAGGGGGAGGACTCATATGGGCCTGTCCTAGCTACGCTGCGGATGATCACGCACCGGTCTGGCGCATCACGAAGAATTGACCCCGGACCGCCAAGATAAGTCACAAGCTCAGATCAACCAATCGTTGGGACCTAGGGAACACGCTCGCCACAGCCCTGTTGCGGCAACGTCGCCTCCCTTTCTTATCTTACCACAACTGCTTGAGCGATAAAGGGGACCCCCTGAGCATCGCGCCTCAGAGGCTCTTACTAGACCTCGGGCCGCTCACCTCCTGGCCTTGACCACGGCACGCGACCTGGCATACCAGCGACGGCTGAAGCTTGTCTGGGGACCGGGACCTGTCAGCGTAGAGTAACAAGTTGTCGCGAGGTTGGAAAGGGAAGACTGAGCCTAAACAGGACCTGCGCTAAGAAGGCTTCCTTAATTGGGATAAAATCAACAAAGACATTGCACACCCTTTACACGCCCCAACGGGGTACTTCTTGATTCCTCGCAGGGAACAAAAGACGCGAACCCGGGATAATCCTATCTACACACCCCCGCGGCCAACGCCATCATCAACAGTGGGCCGTGGGAGGCTGGCACCAACCCCATCGAGATTAGCGATGGCAGCGGCGGGACGATGTAGCCTTGCTCCGGGCACGGCGGGAGCTCGGGGGCACGTAGCTATCATCTCTCATCTCCGGAGTCTCGTAGAGCTCAGGAGAACCGCTGGACTCCCAAGAATCGCTGCTGCTGGAGCAGCACCGAGCGGGGCGTCCCTCGTCCTGGCGCTCTCCTTCGGGGAAGCACTCCAAGCGGTGACCCTCCACATCGGAGACCTTGAAGTATAGCGTGGAGGCACCGTCGTACTCGAAGTGGATCACGAGGGCGCCCTCCGCACGGCAAACCCGCGTGACCTCGCCCCAGCCGTGGGTCATGAAGATCTTGCTGGTGGAGACTGCTTCAACCTCCGCTCCGATCGCCGGAGCGTCGCAGTCAGCATGCTGCAACCATAGCTCGAGAGGCCCCCTCGGTGGCATAACGTCGGAGAAGAAGCGCGGGAAACGGCTCCAGGAGCTTGGGGGCATCGCCGCCCACAGCATAAGCTCGCGTGAGGAGTCCGCAGCATGGACTCCAAGAGCAACGGCACTTGTCGCCGCGACGCGTCGACCTTGGCCGCGGTGCGCGTGCCGATGCCCATCACTTCTTCCTCCCGAGCCCCTGGCTTGGGCGTACAAGGGCAGTGGATACCGAGGAGGAGGCCGCTCGCATCAAGGCCTCGTCACCATCTGCATCTCTGCGGCGTCGCGACGGTGGATCGACCTCTTCTTCGGCGGGAGCAGCGTTGGCACATCGAGAGGAACTTTTCCCTTCTCCTCAGCAGAAATCTACAGATCAGCGCCATCGAAGCAGCTGCTAGCAGTGGAGCGGAGGAAGAAGGATCGAGCGGAATGGGAGAAGATGAGCGACGGGGGCTCTGCCCCCTCCCCATTTATAGCAGGAGAAGGCCAACCAGCACCCCCACTAACACAGGTAATGATGGCCTTCCTTGCATGTCGCAGGGACTTGTCAAGTCGGGCAGTTGCCGAGGCAGCATGAGGAAGCGAAATTCCAACGTCCAATCAACCGCCACGCGTCGACCGAGGCTGCATGCTTTGGGGGCCCGCGGCGCTCTGTGCTTGACCCTTTGGCTTCGCCTTGAAGCCAAGCCCAAGCGCGCCTTGGGCCCGGGGGCTACTGTCGGCGTCCTAGGAACGGGGGTCCCCAGACTTGCGTGCCTGCGGCCCACGGCGTGGCTGGGCTGGCAGGTCTGTACGGCCCATCTTGATCGACAAAGCATTCAAGACCCTCACGAGGGGCCAAGCCTCGTGAGGCAGATGATGCAAGACCTCCTCAGAATCGGCCTCGCCAGACAGGCTCATGAGGGGCAGAGAGATCAAGGCAGGCCAAACCTCATGAGGTCCTTGTGACGCGAGCCATGACGATTGAGACCAGGCGGGCGCCAGGCGGGCACCAGCGTGCAGTGTCCTTGTTTCCCCTTTGGTGTCAAGGGGGAAAGCGCAGGCGCGGAGTACCGAGGCATCAAGCAAAGGTATAAATATTGGTGCAATGAGACCAATACCAGAAGGACAGTAGGACGGAGGTCGCCATGGAGCCCAAGACGGCGTCATCACTAGAACCTTTGGCATGCGAAGACCACCTTTTGTAAGGATAACTTGTACTAGTTGTCCCCTTTCGAATCAGCCGTTGTTGGCTCCCTTCCCGCTCAATATTTTGGAAGAGGACCAGGGCCTATATAAGTAGAACTAGCCACCACAGAAGAGAGGATCACCCTAATCACAAGTCGGAAGCAGATCCAAGATCGTCTCATCCACACAAGTTCACCAAGCACAGGAACACCTCAACCTCGGGAGGTTGTTCTTCCCCTTGTAACTGTTCTTCTTCAGCCCAAGATGCAATCCACCACCACACTGGAGTAGGGTATTACACCACAATGGTGTCCCGAACCAGTATAAATCTTGTCTCTTTCTGTGTTCTGAGTTAGTTGAGTTCATCCGCGAGATCTTAGAGAGCTAGGGCGTTGATCGATAGGGAGAAAACCTTCGCGCGCACCCCAGTGTTCGAACCTCAAGGGTCTGCCGGAACCCGTGATATTACAGTTTGTAAGTGGTTGCACACGGGTGATCCAAAAGAACCGTTTGCATTGAGGAGCTGCACAAATCCTTCTCTCACTTTGCATACGGGTGTTCTATTTAAAACGTTTGCGATCAAGTGCTGCAGAAATCCTGCTTGGCACATTATCCCTTGGCTTCCTATGGAAGCTGTCGGTTTACATACGGGTGTTCTAACTAAAACGTTTGCGATGAGTGTTATATATTTAAAAACCATTGACATCTTTTTCAAAATAAAATCGTTTGATAAGTCTGTACATTAAGAGAGAGAAAGCAAGTTCACTCAAACCATACCTTTCATTTAGTCATACTGCGAATTTATATTCATATGATCGAGATACAGTATTAAACCCAAGAAAAAAACTATTTCCGGCTGTGGCGGAGGCGGCGTGCCGCACCGTCGTTGTCGTTGTCGTCCTCCGGGACGCCATTGTTGAAGTCTTCAATGCAGCAGAGAATGTTCTTCACTTGTAAATCAAACATCATGTCATCACGCGATCGACGAGCGGGGCGTGGGAGGACGGCAGCTGGCGGCGCTGAGAGGTAGTGGTTGATGGTGGCGTCCCATGCCGCTAAGGGGATGATGTCAAATACGCAAGTTTATTCTTGTAGACACGTGTTGGGCCTCCAAGCGCAGAGTTTTATAGGACAGTAGCAATTTTCCCTCAAGTGGATGACCTAAGGTTTAACAGTCCGTGAGAGGTGTAGGATGAAGATGGCCTCTCTCAAACGACCCTGCAACCAAATACAAGAAATCTCTTGTGTCCCCAACACACCCAATTCAATGGCAAATTGTATAGGTGCACTAGTTCGGTGAAGAGATGGTGATAAAAGTGTAATATGGATGGTAGAAATATATTTTTATAATCCGAATAAATAAAAACAGCAAGGTAGAAAATAGTAAACGGGCACAAAAACGGTATTGCAATGCTTGAAAATGAGGCCCAGGGTCCGTACTTTCACTAGTGCAACCTCTCAAAAATGCTAATATAATTGGATCATATAACCACTCCTCAAAGTGTGATGAAGAATCACTCCAAAGTTCCTATATAGCAGAGAACATAAGAATAAATTGTTTGTAGGGTACGAAACCACCTCAAAGCTATTCTTTCCGTTCGATCTATTCAAGAGTTCGTACTAAAATAACACAAAGCTATTCTTTCTGTTTGATCTATCCTAGAGTTCGTACTAAAATAACACCAAAGCAAATTCATATTCATAATACTCAATCCAACACAAAGAACTTCAAAGAGTGCCCCAAGATTTCTACCGGAGAAACAAAGACAAGAACGTGCATCAACCCCTATGCATAGATTACCCCAATGTCACCTCGGGAATCCGTGAGTTGAGTGCCAAAACATATATCAAGTGAATCAATACGATACCCCATTTTCACCATGAGTATTCAATTGTAAGACATATATCAAGTGCTCTCAAATCCATAAAAGTATTCAATTCAATAACAATGAAATCTCAAAGGGAAAAATCAATTCATCACAACAAGATAGAGAGGGGAAAACACCATATGATCGGACTATATTAAGAAAGCCCGCAACACATCAAGATCGTGACATCTCAAGAACACGAGAGAGAGAGAGAGATTAAACACATAGCTACTGGTACAAACCCTCAGTCCCGAGGGTGGACTACTCCCTCCTCATCATGGTGGCCGCCGAGATGATGAAGATGGCCATCAGAGATGATTCCCCCTCCGGCAGGGTGCCGAAACGGGGTCTAGATTAGTTTTCGGTGGCTACAGAGGCCTGCGGCAGCAGAACTTCTGATCTACATTAACCTTTGATGGGTTCTGAGGGAGTCCTGGATTAGGGGGTCTCCAGACAGCCGGACTATATCCTTTGGCCGGACTGTTGGACTATGAAGATACAAGATTGAAGACTTCGTCCCGTGTCTGGATGGGACTCTACTTGGCGTGGAAGGCAAGCTAGGCAATACGGATATGTATATCTCCTCCTTTGTAACCGACCTTGTGTAACCCTAGCCCCCTCCGGTGTCTATATAAACCGAAGGGTTTTAGTCCGTAGGACAACAGATAATCATACCATAGGCTAGCTTCTAGGGTTTAGCCTCTCTGATCTCGTGGTAGATCAACTCTTGTACTACTCATATTATCAAGAATAATCAAGCAGGACGTAGGGTTTTACCTCCATCAACAGGGCCTGAACCTGGGTAAAACATCGTGTCCCCTGCCTCCTATTACCATCTGCCTTAGACACACAGTTCGGGACCCCCTACCCGAGATCCGCCGGTTTTGACACCGACATTGGTGCTTTCACTGAGAGTTCCTCTGTGTCGTCGCCGTTAGGCTTGATGGCTCCTTCGATCATCGATAGCGATGTAGTCCAGGGTGAGACTTTTCTCCCCGGACAGATCTTTGTGTTCGGTGCCTTCGCACTGCGGGCCAACTCGCTTGGCCATCTGGAGCAAATCGAGAGTTACGCCCCTGGCCATCAGGTCGGGTTTGGAAGCTTAAACTGCACGGCCGATATCCGCAAAGACTTGATCTTCGACGGATTCGAGCCCGTGCCTTGTACGCCACATGGTCACGATGAGTATGATTTAGCTCTACCATCAGACAGTGTTGAGGAGATCGCACCGGCAACCGCTCCGACCCTCAGTTCGGAACCAGCTGCGCCATCCATGGATGGGTGGATAGACCCCGCCACGGAGGCTGCACTCTCATCGGTGATCGAACCGAGTATCGACCTTACCCTTCACGAGAGCCGTGACGCCGAACTACCGGATTCCTCCCCGACCACGGACTCCCAACCGCCTGCGCCCGTGCCTATCGAATCCGATTGGGTGCCGATCATGTAGTTCACCTCCGCGGATATCTTTCAGCACTCGCCCTTTGGCGACATACTGAACTCATTAAGGTCACTCTCCTTGTCAGGAGAGTCCTAGCCGAAGTATGTCTGGCAGGATTGGGATGCGGATGACGAAGAAATTCGCCGCCCACCCACCACCCACTTTGTAGCCATTGTCGACGACTTAACTGACATGCTCGACTTCGACTCCGAAGACATCAACTGTATGGACGACGATGCAGGAGACGAAGAGGAACCACTGCCCACAGGGCACTGGACAGCCACCTCATCATATGATATATACATGGTGGACACACCCAAAGAAGGCAATGGCGACAAGACAGCGGAGGATGACCCCTCCAAGAAGCAACCCAAGCGCCGGCGTCAGCGGCGCTGCTCTAAGTCTCGCGAAAGCAAAAGCGGTGACCCCGGCACATGAGATAATAGCACTCTGGACAGTGCCGAAGACAACAACAATCCCCTCCAGCAAGATTTAGGCCAGGAGGATGGAGAAGCCAGCCCTACAGATAGAGCGGCAGATGGAGAGGCAGAGGATGATAATTATATGCCTCCCTCTGAAGACGAGGCAAGCCACGACGATGACGAATTCATTGTGCCTGAGGATCCCGTCGAACAAGAGCGCTTCAAGCGCCGGCTTATAGCCACGACAAATAGCCTTAAGAAAAAGCAACAACAACTTCAAGCTGATCAAGATTTGCTAGCTGACAGATGGACTGAAGTCCTTGTGGCCGAGGAATATAAACTTGAATGCCCCTCCAAGAATTACCCAAAGCGTAGGTTGCTACCCCGACTGGAGGAGGAAGCACTCAAACCTACATCTCCAGGATATGATGCGGCTGACCGGCCACCTCGTGGCCGCGATAGAGAGGCATTTGAGCCAAAAACTCAGCTCGCACCCCGACACCACTGAAATAAAAATGACAAGGCACGGGGAAACATGCTAGACCTGCGAGACGTATTGGAGGACAAATAAAAACATGCAAGATCGATCTATGGATCACAAGGGCAAGCCACTATGCGAGACGATAACCGTCATGCCGGATACAGTAAAAGTAAATCCGGCCGGGCCGAACACAGCGGGCAAGACTCATTTGAGCAGCATCGCGATATAGCCCAGTACAGAGGCGCTGCACACCCCCTATGCTTCACAGACGAAGTAATGGATCACCAAATCCCAGAGGGTTTCAAACCCATATATATCGAATAATACGACGGCACAACACATCCTGCGGTATGGATCGAGGATTTCCTCCTGCACGTCCACATGGCCCGCGGTGATGATCTACACGCCATCAAATACCTCCCACTCAAGCTCAAAGGAACAGCTCGACATTGGCTAAACAGCTTGCCAGCAGAGTCCATTGGCTGTTGGGAAGATCTGGAAGCCGCATTCCTCGACAACTTCCAGGGCACTTATGTGCGACCACCAGATGCCGATGACTTGAGCCACATAATTCAGCAGCCAGAGGAATCGGCTAGGCAATTCTGGACACGGTTCCTAACAAAGAAGAATCAAATCGTCGATTGTCCGGATGTAGAGGCCCTAGCAGCTTTTAAGCATAACATCTGCGACGAGTGGCTTGCCCGGCACCTTGGCCAGGAAAAGCCGAAATCTATGGCAGCCCTCACGACACTCATGACCCGCTTTTGTGCGGGAGAAGACAGCTGGCTGGCTCGCAGCAATAACATATCAAAGAACCATGGTACTTCAGATACCAAGGATGGCAATGGCAGGTCACGTCGCAACAAACACAAGCGCCGCATTAACAGCGACAATACAGAGGATACGACAGTCAATGCCGGATTCAAAGGCTCTAAACCCGGTCAGCGGAAAAAGCCATTTAAAAGAAGCACTCACTACAAAAAAAAATGCACTTTCGTGATGATACGTGTTTGTCACAGTAGGTCGCATTTTCTGTCATGCATGTACATCCATGACAAATTTATGACAGAATCAAGATAGTCATACCTGTGCTGTCGTAGAAGTGTTCCATGACATTACCAAAATTATCATCACGGAAGTGTCCACTTCCATGATGATAAATCGCGCGTCACAGAAGTGCTTTCGTCAAGGGTGACCGACACGTGGCATCCACCATAACGGAACACCGTTAAGCTATCGGGTCGGATTTTGGATCCGATAACCCGTTAACAGCCACGACCAATGCCGATTTTCCATGTGTAAAATTCTCATTGGCTGACGGATCCACGCGCCAGCTCCGTGTTGGCACAGGTGTCACTCATCCAACGGTCGAGATGGGCCTATGATATGTTGACACGTGGACCGGCCCAAAAGTGGCCCACAAAGATTAAATGGGCTGGCCCAACCGAAGGCCAATAAGATTTAGCAGACCATAATGGGCCGGCCCAGCTAAAGGCCCACAAAATTTAGCGGACCATAATGGGCCAGCCTAGCTAAAGGCCCACATGATTTTGCAGACCATAATGGACCGGCCCAGCTAAAGGCCCACAAGATTTTGCGGACCACAATGGGCCGGCCCAGCTAAAGGCCCACAAGATTCTGCCGACCATAATGGGCCGGCCCAGCTAAAGGCCCAACATTCTCTGTCAAATCGGCCCGTCAACGGCCTGTCCTAAACTTGTCATCAACGCGGCCCATGGTCACTTCTGGCCCGTTAATAGTCTGCTAAGTAATTGGGCCAAATTACGGCCCGGTGTATTTCCGGCCTATTAAAGGTCCGGCTTCATTTGGGCCCATTTACAGGCCATCAAAACTTTCAGCCCAAAAATGACCGTGAAGGATTTGGGTCATATTCGGCCATGTCTGACATTCGGCCTGTTAGAGGCCCACTATAGCTTTGAGCCACTTTCGGCCTGTTGTCATTTTCGGCCTGTTAACGCCGGACGTAAACCATGGGCCATATGTGGCCCAACGTCATATCGGGCCCATCAACGACCCATATAAAAATGACGATAATCTAGCCTGACCGACGTTCCAGCCTGTTAAAGGCCTGTGTATTAGGTCAGCGCATTTACGGCCCGTCCGAATTTCGGCCTGTTAAAGTCCAGTGGGTTATTTGGCACAATTAGGGCCCAATCTCGCTTTCGGTCTATTAAAGGCCCATGTATTTTATGGGCTCGAGATATTTACACCTGTAAACGACCTATTTTTACTGAGGGCCCAATTTATGTTTAGGCCTGTTAAAGGCCCACTATGGGCACAGGCCTACCAGAAAAATATGAAAGCTTATGCTGATTTAGGCCCAGATATTTTTAGTGGGCTACATGCCAATTTCGGCCCGTAATCGTTTTTAGCCCAATTGGAATGGGCCCGACGAATGTTGGCATGTCGGGCTCCTACGAAGCTTTCGGCCGAATACATTACTAAGATAAACCTACACTATACAAAAATAGCGTCGTAATTACTGCAGCCCGAGGCAGCATCATAAATGTTGTATCACAACAAAATAAATTCCAACCATACAACAAAAGGCCTGTTGGCATAAAGTTTACAGTCCTTCCAGATAAAAGCACCATCAGATGTATAGAAGCACATATCATTTGACCTGAGTGCTAATGTTTCAGGCTGTAGAATCTGATGGAGCAGCACGATCTCCACCTTTTTCCGCCATTGCTCTTGAACAACGAAGCGAATGTCTGATAGTCTGGTTTCAAAACCATTCATATCTTGATGACATTTCTCAACCACTATTCTTGTTTCCGAAACAACGTCCATTAGGGATTGGACTTGTGTTTGGAGCACAGATATATCACTCTATCTAGCATGAAGATTTTGTTCAGTAGGCGATTTGGACGAGGTTACCTTGACAACCAACCCAGAATTACGCAGGAAGGTGCTTTTTGCACTGTTAGTGGAGAGATACTGACGCACTGCGGCAAGAGGTGACATTGTGACTGTAGTAGCCTCGTCACCTTCAGGTGGTTGTGGCTGTTCAATCATTTGTTCCATAGCTTCCTGAAAGTTTGAACTTGTAGATTAGTGTACCAGATAAGTTACTAATGAGATAAAAACAAACAAAGTAGGTTAAACGTTTATACATAACTAATTTTGGTGAACTACTGCAATACATTAGCATGTATTGTAGTGCCAACTAAATAATAAAATCACTTTCGGAACATATGTCCATGTAGCATGCCTATTGTATTGTCTATTTCCTCACATTCGTTGACATCTAAGGATAAAGAGACATGGTTTAAAGTAGGATGAACATAGTATGACATCATTCATATCATGGGCAAACAGATATAAAACAAACATGCTATTTTATCATTGTGTGCGCACGTGAACATAACAAGTAGATTACAGATCAAGACCAAAAGAATATCCTTCATCTCTTTTAAACCATGTAAGGTGAATGATACGTTAAGACAACTGTGAATAAAAGTGAACAGAGTAACTGACATTGGCTGCAAACCAAGTAGTTAAATGAACACATCACAGTACCAATCAGTTCAAGGCAGGAGGAGTAAGGACTTACAACAGTGGCTTGAACTGGTGTGCTCATGCCCTTCATCTTGCTGGTGTGGCAATCCTTGAAGATTTGCACTGCATTCGGTTCAGGTTCTTTTTGGTCCGCACGGGATTTCCTCTGTATTTGGAACAAGTCAATATAGATACGATAATATGGCACAAAAAAGAAGGAAGTAGCAGCTATTTACAAGAGCCCCACAGTGTGCAATATAGCTGCGAGATCCTGTGGTCTGTTGGAATTTCACTTTAGAATGATTGGTTTTGTTCTTCAAATAGTTAGCCTAGAAGAAGATACACTTGTAAGGCACATACATAAATACAAGTTCAATATGTGATCTGATCAAATACATATAGCCTACCTGATACTTGGGATCAGACCAATGTTTAACGAGGGCTGTCCAGTCTTCATCTGTAATATATTCCACTGGAGATGTTTGGGCGATTTCATTGTTAGCCTTGCCTTCAAAGTGATATTTTCTAAGGTGGTACCGATACTGTCACAGAGCAGACTGAAAAACATGAGTGCATGCTTGTCTAGTTGCATCATCTTTCAGATCCAACTTGAACCTCATCTGTTGAAAAAAAGAATGTGAGTCTTATTAGGAGGAAGCTAGAAAGTATGGGATAGAGCAAGACAATATTACTAATTGCGATGAATAACATTACTTACGGATAAATGGTCAAGGAAGGTGTTAAACTGGGTATTGTCTTTCTCATTCCTGTACTGGATCCACGTTGGGAGGATACGTGCATGACACCTAACGGCAATGGCTGCCTCTGATACTAACTTGGCTGACTCTGTAGCATCACGTGGCCTTTTTAAACCTGCCTCAAAATGGATCTCCATTCTTCCTCCTTTAGATTTTGTTAATCTGTCAAGCATTATCCCTGATGTCTGTTTCCGCTTGCGTCGTGATGCTAGTTCAACAATGAATATGGAAAGTGTTAGTGTACATCAATCTGTGAGAGTACATATAAAGGAGCATGCAACTGCAACTTGACTCGGTCAGGTACCGTCTTGGTGTTGATGCTCATGAGGTTCATCTGATCTTGCCAACTCCTGTTGTGTCAGCAGTGCTTCGGAAGTAGTGTTAGGTGCGAAGGCAGCTTGGGAACTGGCCAGTTCCGGAGCAAACGAACGAGTAACTGGTTGAGATGCTGGTACAGTTGAAGCGGATGCTGCAGCTGATGGAGCAGGTGATACTGTGTTTGTAGATTTAGCTGGTGGAGTTGGACCTTCTACTGCACTATAAGTACCAGCAGAATCTCGACGGCAAAACCTTTTCCGTTACACCCGACGAGTAACAACACTCCCTACTATATTATTTTCCTTGCTCTTTTTGACTTTGCCATGTCAAGTTGTACCCACAACACAAAAGAATAAAATCACTCTTCAGAACTCATTGATGCATGATACAGACAATCAATACTTTGATGTAAGACAACCGTATGAGGATGGAATATATAAGAAAAACAGGACGTCATGACATATTCACGGCTACGATGTGCAAACTAAGCAGAAGGATTTTCAAGAAAATAGATGTAATGCAAGCTAGACACCATATGAAAGATGCAACCAATATTACTCTGCCAAGTTAAAAGTGTCTTGTCATAAGTGGCATTTCAAAAAATTAGAACCAGTACAACGTAGAAATCAATGCAAGATGCAACCACTATCAAACTGCCATGTTAAAAGCGTCCAATCATGAGTGACTGATGCGGGATACACAACAACAGTACTTTGATGTAAGAACATGGTATGATAGATAGATGCAGTGTATTCTAGACACAGAAAGCCATGTCATATGCACATGTATAACGTATAAACTCAGCAGGTGCAATTTAATCAAAATAGAGGAAATACAGGCTAGACAACATATGCAACATGAAACCAATTATCACACTGTCAACTTAGAGCAAGCACCTGCGATGGTGGAGTACGGGAGATGAACTCATCATGTAGACTTGGGACTTCAACTTCATTAGCAGTAGCAGTGGCAAATCTAGAGAGTCTCTGTTTGCGTCGGTGCGGAGGACCACCAACATCCCCTAACTTACTCTTTTCCTTCCTATTTTCTAATATTGCCTTATGAAGTCAAAACCACAAGAAGATGAATAAAATTAGCTCTGCATAACTGGTTGATGCATGATACAGACGAACACTACTTTGATGTAAGGCAAGCGCATGATAGGAGGATGGAATATATACAAAAAAAGACAACATTTCATATTCACACGTACGATAGGAGGATGGAATATGTATGAAAAAAGAGTAAGTGGAAGGCCTTTCAACAAAATTAGAAGAAATGAAAGCTAGGCACCATATGAACATGCAACTAATATCACTCTATCAGGTAAAAAATGTCTCGTCGTAAGTGCCATTTCAAGAAATTAGAAGCAGTACAAGCCAGAAGACAATGCAAGATGCAACCTACATCACAGTCCCAAGTTAAATGTGTCATATGGGTAAGTGATCATTGCAGGTAGAAGTTGTAAGCTACGTAGATGCAATTCAACATAATCAGAAGCAATACAAACTAGACATCATACGGAAAATGCAACCACGTATAATAGTTCCAAGTAAGAGCAAGCGCCTATGATGGTGGAGTAGGGGAGATGTGCTCATCATGTACACATATGTTCTAGAAACAGGAACACGTGTCATATTCACAGGCATTATGTGTAAAGTAAGCAGATGCAATTCAAGTTAGAAGCAATACAAGCTAGACATCATACGCAACATGCAACCACATATAATAGTGTCAAGTTAGAGCAAGCACCTGTGATGGTGGAGTAGGGGACATGTGCTCATCATCTACATAGCTACATTGACTGTCCAGCCTTGTGTTGTCCTGCGAATCTTGTTGGGAGGATGGCGGAGTAGAATCTGTAGAGACCCCCTGCTTGAGTTGCTCCGAAGGACCACCATCATCCACTGTTGGACTAATTTCCTTCAGCTGTAATGATTTTGCATTGTGAAGTCAAACCAATAAGAAAAAGGAATAAAATTCGCTCTTCAGAACTCATTCATGCATGATACTGACGAACACTACTCGGATGAAAGGCAAACACATGATGCGAGGATGGAATATGTATGAAAAACAGGATGTTGTGACATATTCACACCTATGATGTGGTAACTAAGCAGAAGGCATTTCAACAAATTAGAAGCACTGCAAGCTAGACACCATATGAAAGATGCAACCAATATCACACTGCAAAGTTCAAACTGTATGGCATTTCAACAAATTAGAAGCAATACATGCTAGAAATCATATGCAAGACACAACCAATATCACAGTGGCGACTTAAAGGTGCCTTATCATAAGATATAGTACATACCAAAAACAGGAAAGCATGTCATATTCACATGTATCATGTGTAAGCTAAGCAGATGCAGTTTATACTAATTAGGAGCAATACGAGCTAGACACCATATGCAACATGCAACCAGATATCACACTGCCAAGTTAGAGCAAGCACCTTGGATGGTGGAGTAGGGGAGCGGAGACTTGGACCTTGTAATGCACTATCAGTACAGGGAGAATCGGTACAGATGTTCCGTTTACGTTCTACAGAGGACCACCATCATCGCCTTCCTTACTCTTTTCCTTCCTCTTTCTTGATTTTGCCTTGTCAAGTCAAACCCACAAGAAAAAGGAATAAAATTTGCTCTTCACAACTCATTGATGCATGATACTGACAAACACTGCTTTCATGTAAGACGAACACTACATATCACACTGCCAAGTAAGAGCAAGCACCTGCGATGGTGGTGTGGGGGAATTGTGGTGATCAACTAGAGAGCTACGTTGACTATCTTCATTTAGCCCTGATGTTTCTTGAGAATCATGTGGGGAGGATGACACTGCACTCTTTAAACGAGTATGGCGTCTCATAGAAACCCACCCGGGTGACTGTCTCATCATAAGTGATTGACGAGGGATACAAAAGAGCATTAGTTTGATGTACGAACATGGTTAATAGACATATGTAGTATGTATCAAAAACAGGAAGGCATGTCATTATTAAAGGTATAATGTGTAAAGTAAGCAGATGCAATTTAACCAAATTGGAAGCAATACAAGCTAGACACCATATGCAACACCCAACCACATTTGACAGCGCGAAGTTAAAGCAAGCACCTGGGATGGTTGTGTGTGGTAATTGAGATCATCAACTGTAGAGCTACATTTACTATCTCCAACTGCTGACATTGCACCCGTTAGAGCGCTAGAACGCTTAGTGCTTATCTTCGAATTACACTTGAGCGACTTCTGTCTTTTCTTTTCTGCATTCATCAACACTGCGTCAGAGTCTAAAATACCCATGCATAAAAAAACAATTGTGTGAGTATGGGTGAAGTGTGTGCACAATTAGTACACTGTAAAGGTAGTAGATAGCAGGTCGGTGAGAAATAAATGACGGGAGACATATGATAGCTCTACAACATGCACGTCACACTAAATTACTACATGATTCTATGAAAATAACAGTCGACTGAAAGCAAATAGGTCAGTCCATTTTTTCTGCACCGTCCGATGTACATAGAACGGGCAGATCGCCTTCATCTACCTCCATAGAGTCAGTGTTGACGATATTCCTCGAAACGCTAGCGACCACCGGCCCAGTATTCCTCCCCTGCCTGCGCCCTCCCCTCTACGTCACCGCACCGCCGTGCTTGGCACCGCCCCCAGCCATCCATTCAAGCCCCGCCGACCTCCACATCGGGCGCAAGCAGCTCCTGCGCCTCACACCCCTATGATAGACACCGATGCGCCGCTTCCCCGGGGAACAGGCGCACTAGGTTCTCCGCGCGCCTAAGCGGGTGCTGCTTCTTTTAATTGCGGTTCGACTGACCCTGAATTGAAATCCAGGCGGGCTACTGACCTCTAGCAAAGGTGAAATAGTAAAAGGGAGGAAACCTTGTGCATTTAGTATCATGAAGAAGATGCAGTAAGAAGCGCTCAACTAGTTTCTTTCGAGTGATGAATACGGTGTGAGCGGAGACGTAAGATTTGCACAAATAAGGGAAGAGGAGTACCTCTTTCTGCTAGCAGTGCTGTGTCCTCCTTCTGTTTTTTCGATGATCTTCTTGTTGTTCGCCGGAAACCAGAAGTTGTGGAGGACGGTGCAGCCTTGGACGAACCCATGGACAAGTTGTTGAGTGTGGTGCGGCGGCTGTCTGTCGGTGGCGGGGAAGCAGATCCGAGGTGGCGAACGACGACGTAGCGGGAACAGCTCCGGTGCGGTGGACGGTTGCGACAGTGGAGCCGCAGCAGTGAGGTGCAGGACGGCGTGGTCGGAGTGGTTCTGGTACGGTGCACGTCGGCTTCGTGGAGGCAGCTCTGCCTCGGCTTCAGCTGCTAAGTCCTTAAGGGCATTGCGGTTGCGGTTGCGTTGGACGACGACGTCGGGGTACCAGCTCCGGCGTGATGGAGGAGGGCGGCGGTGGATTGGCCGCTATGGGGTGGAGGACGGAGGAGGCTGGGGTTTCGCTGCTGGTGGAGAGGGCGTTTTCGCGCCCACGGAGTATGAATGGGGAAACGGAGGGAGGCGGGGAACTAAGGGGGAACAATGTTTCGGTTTGAGACGCGCTTGTTTGAAATTTGGGGAAAGTTACAAACTTTCCCCCCATCTAAAATTTTGGACATATTGCGGGTTGGGGGTAGGACAGTCATGTCATGTGTCCCAAATGTGGGCGGGATAGATTTCGGCCGAGCGCATGGGTAGGCGCCCACGGCGTATGAATGCATCTCTGGCATCTTGGTGAATTTACAAACCTACCCCGGTTTAGACCTTTGGACATCGGGCCGATAGGCTACACGGGCCAGAGTCAGGACAGTAATTTCCTACCACCAAAACATTAGTCTCGCGCGGTTTCGGGTGACTAGAGGCCTATTTGGCGCTTCGTTCAATATTTGGGAGCAGAAGCATTAACGTTTTCGGTTCTCTTGAATTGAACTTTCAGGATTTGTCAAACTTCACAAATCTTTACTCTTGAAAATCCTAAAGCTACAATTATTTTGGAATGGAGGGGGTACATTTGAATATACATTGTACATGAGTATATATTAAAAAATATGCAACTTACCTCAGTTCATGCATGGTTCCAGATATAATCTCCTTGGTTGCAAAAAAAGTTAGATATGCGTATGAATATATATAGCATGTTCAAACTCACAACAAAGATTGATGCCCCCTTTTACATCTGATTTACAAATGCCATTATCTCGGGTTCAAATAGATGAATGCACTTCCTATGAATTCGAATCTTCGAAACCCCCTTTATGTTGAATTCGACATGTATTCTATTTCATAGCTAGCAATTTGGAATGTATCCATGCAAGTGACAAATGTATGAAGTGCTTCACACTAACAACATGGAGTGCACTAATTAATGTTTATATATGAATTGCAAAAGCATCCATTGCCTGTATTTCAAACCACTCTCACTCTATGGATCGATAATATGAAATAAACACATGCACATGCTAGAATTCAACTGCAGTTGAAGAAAGAGCCTACTCCTGATACTGTATATTAGTGATAGGGGCATGTACAAAGTACACGTGAATACCAGGCATTGTGCGTGTGTGTATACTATCGACGAACTAGCCCCCAAGCTTGTATAACATACTAAGGGCATAGGGTTACAAATCATATATAATCGGCTTATCACCAGTGGGGATAGAGTCCTCCGTGACTCTGGTAGCTTCGTGTTGTACGCCGAGTCCTCCACATGGGTCTTCGTATAACACGTCTCATTCCAACCTATATGTGGCGCAGGATGGAACCGACCCATGAGTCTTCATGTTGACCCACCCAAACTAGAAATGATGTGCCCACCACACCACACACGCAATCGGCCACTAAGAAAATAAGCATATACCATAGTACAACGGTATCTAGCTCACAATACGTCTCCATATTTTGTTGATGACACTGACGGACTTTGCATTTGATGCGTGCTCCGTATTTTGTTGACGACACTTATGGTCATTGTATTTGAAGAGAAAGCACGATATGGTCACTGGACTTCAGAATAAGCTCATCACGGTCACCACATACATTTTGTCGTGCTAACCAACATGTGGTTGGATGGTTAGAGGACAGTGGTTTCTCGAGCCCACCAAGGTTAAAGTCCCGGTGCTCGCATTTATCTTTTGTTAATTTCAGTTTTTTTCGGCGACGTACATTCAGTGGGAGGAGACGTTCCACTCGACTACGAGGCACCTATGGTGACTTCGTAAAATCTCAAGATCGTATATGCTGGCCCACTCTCTCGAAGGTGCTCATAGGGGTAGGGTTCGCGTGTGTGCGCTTATAGCGGTGAGTGCTTGCGGGTATATATGAGCCCTTGCATCTGTACCGTGTTAAACAAATACATATCATGATTATACGGTCACTGGCTCACCCGTACAACTCCGTATTTTATTGATGAAACAATCAATTGACCAGTCAAACATTCCACGCGGCGCAACTAGTGTTGCACCATCGGGGCGCGTAACCATGGGGCCCACCTGTCAGCCCGTATATGAAAGAAAGAAATGGTAGTTTGAGTTTGTACTGTGTTAATAAAATAGGAGTAAATTTTAGGGTGACCATACGGTCACTGGCTCACCATACAGCTCCGTAATTTTTTGATAACACGATCAATTGACTAGTTAAACAGTCCACATTCAGCAGCGCACATTACCATAGGGCCCACCCGTCAGCACGTATATGAAGGACAGAAATGGTAATAAATTAGTGGTCGGTGGGTATTCGAAGTCGTGAGACCTCTGGTTGGCAGTCACCGGTGGTTGGGGGGCGTTCATTGGGCGGTGGGGTG
>NC_041390.1:435621368-435632822 GCF_002162155.2 Triticum dicoccoides
CCGGTGGTGGCTGGCGGCTCAGGGGGGGGGGGGTGGAGTTTGATGATAAACTGGAGGACCTTGATTTCGTATCCAACGGCTGGAAAATCTAATGACCAGAGATGAAAAAGTCAGTTGACTGACGTGTAGCCTCACCACGCACGTACACATGCACGCATGCAAGACACGCACGCAAGACACGCAAGCATGTAGGCGTGCAACACTGACACGTACACACACACGCATGCTAGCGTGCAACACAGACACGTACACATGCACTCATGAACACACGCACGTACGCACCCATGTATGCAACAATGAAACATACCCTTGCACGCACGCAACACTCGCACGCGTGCATGCACACAGCACACGACACAAGACACACGTTCAACCTATACGTGCATGCACCCTTTGTTAAGGACATGGATTGTTACAGGTATTAATCAATCTTATCTGTGATAAGCAGAACATTAATGTTTGCAGCGGTCTTTATGAATCACAATGTATCGAACGGGCTATCAACATAGTAGGCTTATCTACATGAAAAAGATGACGTCACACTCAACGAACAATCATCGGTTTTTGAAATGCCCGCTTCTAACCGCCCTGGCCCACCAAAGGTTCCTCTGCCGTGCGCTGCCTGCATTGGGTCACTGACATGCATGCCATGCACCCACAGAGCCCACATGTCAGTGGAAGAATGGCGCGGTGTCCTAGGTCAGAGTCGAGGGCGCCACTCGCGGCACGCCCGACTGAACACGCCTCCGTGCCGCATTCAAACGCCTCCTTGAAACCCGCCCGTGTGGAAGCCGAGAAACCCACTCTGGACACACGTCCGTTCATGACCGGGCCGGCGTTAAACGCAACGCCGACCGAGATCCTCCCGCCCGCCATCTATTTTATTCTCCTATTTAAACGAGGCCAAACGTCGGCCAAGAATCGCACACCTCCGCCGCTCCCCTATCTCCTCCACCATTTTTCCACTCTTACAATGGCTTACAAAGAGTAGTTATTCCGCATCCAAGCCGGCTGGGTAGCCCGCCGGATACGAGCTATGCAGCTCGCTGATCCACCTCCCTCCCCTCGTCCGACGGAGCCAGTTGCCGCCCCAAGCCGGCGCGCAGTTCAGCAACTCGCCGCTCCAGGCCAGCTCGACAAGGAGCGGCGCACGGGCGTCGTTGCTGCCGTCCACGCTGCCGCCTCATAACGCGTCTCCTGTTTCTGTGGCCGAGACTCCCATGCCGGTGGCCGCGCCATGCAAGTCACGATAGAAGCCGGGTGCGCGGAGAGCGACGAGTGGGTGGCTAGCGCCTCCGCGTCCGCCGCCATCATCGAGGAGAAGTAGAACACGGGAGGCCGCCGCCACTTGGGTCCCATGAAGGCCACCGCAGAGGCGACGCCGGCGAACACAGTAGGTGTCTTGCCGGATCCTTTTTTTGCGAGGACCTTCATCGACCCCGCATGGGCTCCACGGAAGAGGGGAATGTTAGGATGAACTCGAGCCGGTGCCGACCAAGGCGAAGTAGTGGCCGGTGATGAACTCAAACCGGTGCCAGCCACCATCATCTTTGGCACCAGCCAATGATATCAGTTGGGCAGTGGGGAAGCGAGCCGTCCTTTGTGCTGAAGCATATACCTCCGGGGCTCCCGGCAGTCCGGTGATCGTGCTGCCGGACATGAGGAACACAAATCGATCGGCGGGCGACCATTTAGGCCAGGTATTATATACCCGTGTTGTCCAGAACTAGCACCGCGTAGTTCATTTGAATGTAATGAAATCCGTCATGTTTGTATCAAAATCTGGTATTTTATATGATTTCCGTCGTTGTTTATATGAAATATCAGTTTGTCTATGTGTTTGCGTGAATTTCGTCTGGTTGGTTGAGTTGCTGTCATAATGTGTGCGGCTACGGTTGGATGGCATAATTTGCGGGTCGCCGGTAGGTCTGCAGGCGGCTCGGGCGGCGTTGTGGGACAAAAAAACACAGCTCGTGCGAGCTCATCTCCAACATGCGCGCTGGAGGATGCATGATTGCATCAGCACCCGAGCCATTCATCGTTCATCGGTGGAAAAGGCACCGGTGGACAAAAGGGTCGCCAATAGATTCAAATCCCGTGGAATTTTGCCATGTGTTGTTTTCATGGACTAGCAAGATGCCCGTGCATTGCACGGAACATCAAGATGCATTTTTTTACAAACTCCCGCATGCATGCAAGGGATAATTAATGTCCTCCTTTGCTAGTACCACGAGGCAAACACCATTAATATTGCATCGATTAGTGTTAGTGGCCTTGTATATCTGCAAATTGTAATTTTGATAGTGGCCCCTTGTATATAAAAATGGAGGGAGAAAGATGAGAGATAAGGTGAGGAGGAGTGGGGCGTGGTGGTGACTGGTGGTCGGACTGGGCGGAGGCATGGGGATGGACGGTGCATTACATCTAGGTTTGTATCTCTCTCACACACACCCACGTAGGTGGGGGACGTGCACGAAGAGAAGAGGTGCACGCACGGCGCATGTACTCCCGTCTCTTTCCCAACCACACCTGCGCGGGTACACGGTGGAGCTCATTTCTATATGAAAAAGGCAGCCCATGTGGTAATTTGGCACGTGTACTGGTTGTCCACTTGGTGGAGGGAGGATCGTCTACCACGGGTGAACAAACATATTGCGACTTGACGCGTTATGTTAAATTAAAAAAAGAGGCAAACCATGTGGGGCCTACCTTAGAGGCAAGGCTCTATACACTAGAGTACTTTTGATGTGTCCCGTCAACTCGCAGAACGAGGAGAAGCTTGCTTAGTACGCCGTCTCCCCCGCCCACGGGCGCGGTGGCTCACAGGATGAGGTGAAGCTTGCTTACTACGCATTACGCCCGCTCCCTCGCCCACGCGCGCGGTGGCTCGTAGCACGAGGAGAAAATTTTACTACTCCCTCCGTTTACTCCTCGTCCCTACTATGTACTCCGGTTAGTACTCCCTCCATTTACTTATACAAGGCCACTATAAAAATGTACATTTTGCATCTATACAAGGCCACAAATAGTAATCGAGACAAAAGTTACTACTCCCTCCTTTCCAATTTATGGCTCAACTTCAAAATCTCTCCAACCAAGGTAGACGGTGAGTGGTCGAATTAATTTCGTAGTTTGCACAAGTAATTAGTACGCTCGTTTTTCTCAAGAAGTTATGTTTATCGAGGCATTAATTAGAACGAATGCATGAATGACCACTAAATTTCCTTGAACTTGTACATGCATTGGTTAGTTTCCTCTTGACACTGCTTGCGTCGGGTGATCTAACGCACCTTGAAATCCAACATGTAATGGTACTACTATTAGTATAGTAGAATTGAGACATATCAAATGTAAAATGAATGTTTTTTAGATGAGCCCTATAAACCCTAGTGGGTACGTACTCCGTAAAAATAGATTATTCCAAAACTAAGTCGCACCCTTTCATGAATTCTGTAGTATACTCCTCCGTCGATGCTCCCTTTCATGAATTCTGTACTTCCTGTCGCCGACATGTGGGACATATAGCAACCGGGTCGACGTGTCAAGCCCCAAATAACAGTGCAGAACAGCAGGGGGGACGCACCCCACTCGTATCGGCCCAATAGTAGTAATGAGCAATGAGACGTCAAATCACAATGCCGCACTTTCCCAGACGGACGAAGCAACCATTATTTAACACTTCGGTTCGCCATCATCTCAGACCACGTACTAGTATTGCTTCTGCCTCAAGAGGGACACGCGCATCGCCTTGGTACATCATGACATGTGGGACCGCATGACAGGCCATGCTCCCCCGCCGATCGCTCGGTAAAATCACCTCATTTTTACTATACTTCCTCCGTATCGGTTTACTACATGGCATGCACGTCGTTCTAGGTTGAGAATTTAACTGGCTATATATGTGATGAATAGTACTCTAGCCTTTTAAAAAATGTATACTTTTGTACAGTAGTACTATCGATGGATTGCGCCATGGAGCAAAAATTGAAATTAAAAAAAGGTGGTACATATAGAGAGCGCTCATCGCCAAATTATGCATATAGTACTATTAAAAAAGCTAGTATGTGCTTAATTGGGGTGCTAAATTCTATTAAAGTAATACTAGTAGTATGTACATACTGAAGAGTTAAAGTAACGAGAAGAAACATAACATAGTTCTGCTGGGGGCTCAGCACAACACACCCCTCAAATTAAACTAAGCACACATGAAATTAAACTATGCAACTAATCCGGTAGACACTACATTAGAAGTTTAGAACCACCATGAGCAACGACACTGCCACCTTACTCGGAGTCCTCGTCCACGTCCTCGACTTCGTCCTTGTCCCTATCCCTCTTGGCCGATACTTCTTTGCTTGAACCGCACACTTGGCTGTTGCTCTTCATCCAACCCTTGTAGATATTGAAACAAAGGTAGCCATCCATTGCAGCGTAGTGGATGTGGTCTATATCTAGTACATTCCGCTGCCATGCATGACGATGAAACGTGTATGGAGGTTTATCCAGTTTACCGTATGAAGGATGAACCATGGCTCCTGCCAGGGTCAGCATTGAAGGCTGACGAGAGGGCACCAGCCGATTCTTCTGGAGGTCGAAGGGGTTGCCTACAACGAGGCCTATCCGACCCAAGACTTCTTCATCATTCGTAAAGTCTACCGTAACGAATTTCACTGTTTTGTCCTTGAGGAAGTTCTTAGAATCCTGGCACTCAACGTCGGCATGGCATATATGGTAGACCAAGCAAACGTTATGTACGCAAACCTGGATCACGGCGGGCATCTTCCTCTCTTTGTCCTTTAGATCCTTCTCTCATCCCAGGACTGTGGTGTACTCAACATCTAGCCCAGCGACCCACTCATCATCTGAGTTTTCGAACATGCGTCTGAAGCGAGAAAGGCATCCTTTCACCGTCGCGGAAGAACAGGTGTAGATGACGTCGAACTCATCGCCGGTGATGGTTCTAACCTTGTACTCATCGCCGATCATGGAGATTTGGGACACCATGGATTCGGGAGGAGGGTTAGGATTAGTGGAACTGCCGTAATGTGAATGGACGGGACGACTAGGAGCGAACCGCCGTAGTACTGAAGGACGTGCGGGGACGAGTAGGAGCGAACTGCCAGTGTGCAAACGACAGGGTAGTGGCTTTCCATTCTCCCATGATATGGGCTTCCGAGAGCCCTTGGATCTGAGATCGAATGGTTGCATGGCGTGATTCTAGACCTATGGGTGAATATCCTATCCTGGAGGGTTATTCTGCAAATTTTCAGCAACTTAGCATGCGACCGTTTGATCTCAGATCCAAGGGCTGCCAGCAGCCTGTATCATGGTCGCGCCTACCACGACCGTCGCGTCGCTCGTGCGGTCGTGCCCTTGGAGATTTAACACGGTGCATTAGGCTATCTGATGTTGGCATGTCATACATAGTCATCACTTAGTCACTCATACTACAACAAGGTTGGCTATAAGTGTATTTTTTACTCCTCTCTATCTCTTTCTTCGTACTCAAGGAAGAAACGGTGCTAAGCGCGTGTATTTATTGCATTTGCCAAGGAGTGACCTCTTCCAATGAAATGGTGTTGCTAAGTTTGCTTCATTTAATTAGTTATAGACTCAAAATTGTCTTTTCACCAAGGTACACGCGCTTAACACCGTTTCTTCCTTGGGTCACCAAACTAGTCTCTCTCTTCTTGATTAACTTGCCACATCAGACTTTATGCCTATGTGGCAAGCTTAAGCACCTGTAGGAGCAAGGAAAAGTAAGTACAATAGTGCGCTTTACATGGCATTTTTGCATATGTGGAGGAAAGAGAGGCAAGGAAAAAGTGGAGAAGTGGGGTCTCATGCAAGAGCCAGCCTCTACTACATGGTGGAGCATTGGGAGAGGCACCTGTATGGAGGTGGTCAGGAATCTGGGAGACTCACGCCGGTCATAGCGCCGTAGTTAAAATGATAATGGCAAGTCAAATCACGGGGCCCCACCTGTCCAGCAGTAACTCGCTGTCAAATTACACAGCCCTACGTTTGCAGCAGCCTACTCCCTCGTCTTCTTGCGTCTTTGTCGAACCGACTAGGCGGAACTGCCCCGCCGCCTACCGCGCAGGAAAAGCCCCGCCCTTGACTTTTAAATACAACTACATCCGCTTAAGAAACCAATGATATACTTTTTGTGACATAGTAACTCATATTTAGTTAGTCAAATGGATGACCTAGAACTACATGCAGGCCCTATAAACCGAGACACCTAAAAATAAAAAAACCGAGATGGAGAGGGTAGTTCAGCACGTATCTTTTTAGATCAATATAGTCGGGGTTCACCAAGGAGCAAAACCAAGTGGTAGGCTGCTCCTGTCGTGTTGGCGTAGCAACTCAAGCAGGGTCAGTCCGCACACGAAATGGCGACACACTTAGCAGGACCCCTTTGGCTGACATGTGGCTCATCCACCGTCTTGTTCCATGTGCGATGCACCAAATTACAGTTCGGAGCAGCGGTTGGAATTGGAGGCACCCCGGTCGTAGCGCCGCAATAGTAGAAAATGAGCGACAAGGGGTCAAATCACAAAGCCCCACCTTTCCCGCATTAAGCTGGACGGACGAAGCAACCATCATTTCACTCTAGGGTGCAAGAGCATAAAGAAAAGAGAAAACAATGATGCGTGCAGCAGCTACCTAGGGCACCCTAGGGTAGGGGTCTCCACTACAGATCCTTTTTTTGAAAGCGCCTCCACTACAAATCGGCTTCTCCCTCGTCCTCTTGAAGAAAACCGATGATGAGTGCGGTGGTAGGATTTGTAGGAGTACTACGGCGTGCGGGGCCACGTCGTAGTAAACGGGTTCGAGCCGACGCCTTAAATATGTGTGGGCCGCTTGGTTTTACAGAAACGAGGCAGCATTTTGGACGTACGTACAAAAAATTGTGGACGTAGGTTCGACCGAAAAGCAATGATGCATGGGCCCTGCATTTTGATATACCCGGGGCCGCGTGAAATTTGCTACTCTACTCAAAACTAGTAAGGTACACATGTATTGAACGCATGAGATTTCGAAACCAAATTATGTATAAATACACACTATAGCATGTAAAGCTTTGAGTCATATATGAATGATGTAGATGTTCGTTTAGTTCTTATAGTTCATCTCATTCAAAATCAATAAGTTTTATAAAAATGTTAAGATTCATGGGGTTGTGCATTTTACCCCCTCCGTTCCAAAATAGATGACCCAACTTTGCACTAACTTTGTACAAAGTTAGTGCAAAGTTGGGTCATCTATTTTGGAACGGAGGGAGTAAATCATAAAGTAAAAAACAAATAACGGCAATTCATTTAGAAAAAATAATCAATTATGATACAGAAGATTCTAGAACAAAGGAGAAGTGCTTGTGTTTTGAGGTTTGTGCATTATGCTTAATTTCAACAATGGAGTCTTCTGAATTGTACATGTGGCAGATCTGGTGGAATGTTGATGATATCCAACGGCCAGTAGTGCTCGGATTTGCCTATCTCTGCACTGTCGGGTTAGCTCCATCCAGCGACCATCTTTCAAAGTTATTGGCACACTATATAGTTCTTGTGCCATAGTTGCATGTTTTGGAAAAAAAGCTACTAGTGGGTTGTAGTATCTATTTAGGAATAGAAGATGTATACATGGAAGTTGTAGGGAAAGAGATGACATGGAGCATCTCAATTCCTATGAGTAGGGATTGGAAAAGAGATGTCATTTGGTTCACATCATAGGAACTTTTCTATTGAATCTAGAGATGACATGTTTCTCAATTCCTATGAGGAGGGATTAGAAAAGAGATGTAATTTGGTTCATATCATAGGAACTTTTCTATTGAATATATGCTAATGTTTATTTTCCTTTCAAATTATGGGAGTATAGGAATCCATTCATATGAACCAAGTGGCTCTAAAGCTATAGAAATGATATCATGTTTATTTCCTTTGAAATGTGGAGTATATGAATCTATTCCTATGAACCAATTGGCTCTAAAGGAAAAAATCCTATAAAAATCATATCATATAGAGTTCCTATGATATTCCTCGACACTAAAGGGTGCTTGAAATTGCTGCGGGTGATACGATGGTCTTTCTTTGTAGACTCCTCACCCAACTTTATAGTTACCTCTCGAAGATGAATGAAATGATATATATATATATATATATATATATATATATATGGTAATCTACATGTGCAATTTGGTACACGAAAACTCGGTAAAAGTTTGCGAGGTTCGAATTTTCAATAAAGCTATATGCACTGCATTTCAGAACGGAGGGAGCATACGGCAGTTGCTAACACTCACATGGAAGATTTGTGTGTAGGAGGAGTGGTTGTTCTGTTAAATTACATGGCAAAACTGACACTGTCGGATGCCGATCTAACGGTCCTTACGGCGTTCATCAGGAAAAGGCTTGTGGCAAACGTTTGTCGGATAATGATTTACGGACACATGCATTGCATTGATACGTGCCCCCTCTCTCACACGCACACGCACCCTCATGAGTCACGACTCTCCCGAGTCCTCTCGCAGACTCGCACGTCGCACCCACCATCTATCTGCAGGTAGACGTCACGCACATATGTGCTCTTCACACCCTACCCTCAGAACTTCTAAAAAACAAAAGATGGCGCGCACATTTTATTTTAGCTCACACATCACACACTTGTACTATTACTCTTGCGGCGAACATTCTTTGGGCATAGTATATTGTACTCTCATGAAGAGAAGCGGTGCACGCACGCACTAGTTCTCTCACACCCACTCGCGGGTACATGTAGGAGCACATTTTTTTGAAGCTGGTACAACAAAATCACTCCACTATATATAAAAGCAGGAGCCTTAGCGCTTGCTTTACTAGGGTTCCTCTCATTCACTCTCTCATGCTCTCCAGATCTAAGAAACACATAGGTGGCCACACTCTCTCTCAGCTCACGGCTGGTCACAAATCCGGCCGGACAACCTCGACCGGGGCAGGGGTGTAGGTGCATCGTTCACGCTGTCGTCGGCGGCGAGGGAGGAGACCAACGGCTGCCCGCGCGTCCCGATCGGCGGCCGTGCCATTCTCTCCGAGAGAGCGCTGGCTCGGGAGGGCCTCCGACCCCTTCTTCCTCCCTGCGGTATTGTGGCCAAGATGCGGCCTCTCAACGCCGTCTTTGCGACATGCCGACGACCCTCAGGTATATATTCCTTCGAAACCTGCCTTGCTCTACTGCCCCAGCTCCCTTCGTGTGGATCCTTTTCTACTTCCGTCCGCTATTCCAAAGCCACCTAGAATTCTACTAAGACATGTGCTTTGCACGTATGTTCTGTATGATAGATACTCATATACCTTCTTTTTAGAGATAGAAATGGGTACTCGTATCTTGAGTAGATATCATAGTGTGTTTGTTTGCATGATCTAAGGACTATTCTGAAATAAGAAGCAAATCACTTGCACAAATCAAACTGAGTTCCAAGTAAGAATTTGATTACAAGATAAAAGTTCTAGTTTTATTATATGCTATTTCCTGGGTTCCCCTGATGTATAGTTCCAGAGTTGTTTGACGGTTTACATGCATGTTTATGGACTATTTTGTGCAACTAAATAAGTCATTTAGGTCTGACAGACACTCATGTCCTGTATTAGCTTGAGGTATAGCTTATGTATGACTGAAATAAAATATTACACTTTTTCTGCAAATAATAAAAATATTACATTTCTCGATGAAGCAGAATAAAACTTTAGCTAGCATCAGCCATGCAATGTTATATTATGTGAACAGTGTAAACTTTGCAGTATAGCGGCATCTAAAAAATCGATTTTTACAGTAATCTAAAAAAATAAGTTAGTAGTAGAGTGTTTATTTCCCAGGTGACTTCTTTATTTGTTTACTTGGAGAGCAGAGTCGGCCATGTGCAGAAGGAGAGGGAGCGAATCCGGCAGCTCTTAGCCGTCAGATCATGTCATCCTTTGTTTGATGGACGACAGTGATATGCATGAGAGGGGAAATGAACAGTGGATTTTGAGCCAATGCTTGTTTGGGCGGGAGAACCGAAGATGGAGTGGTAAATCCAATTTCAAAATTGCCGCATTATAGTAGTAGTAGATTAGAAGTAAAGCTATTTCATACAGTCGACTCAAAGCGTTGGTTCAAACAGGGAAGAAAGTGGGAAAGCTATAGCATGAATCTAGGACTTGGTTCTAAGAGGAAATGGGGGAAAGTAGTAATATTTGTCACTGTTTAAATAACCGTATTTCTTATTTGCGCAAACAGGGATGTCTGTCTCTATATCGTTTCGGGATGTCTGTCTCCGTATCGTTTCTATCCGTGCAATCAAAAGCACACACCTCAGTTTTAAGAAGACTAGCGTGTGAACGTTTGGAATTTATTACATTGTGGCCTCAATTAACTGCATGAACCACTGTAACAAGATACATAGTTGTTTATATGTAAGACAACAGATTGTTGATTGTTAGCTGGTCGATAGCCTAGTGTTGAAGCGAGCTGAGCCAATGTGCCGTGTTTTGCACAACTGCTTACAAGTGGGGTAGCACCAACAATGTTTACAAGTACTTATGTATACGTCGGTGCACGGTTCTCGAACGAGTGCTCTATTTCATCAAAACACACACTGCTCGTATGATAAACCGTGACAACTTATGTCTTACCATGCCATATTCATGAAAAAACTAGTGAGGACACATCTGTTTCGGCAACAATTACGATGGTTCTCACATGATTCACGGGCACACAAAAGTAGCAGCAGTTCCCATAGACAGATTCAAACAGAGTACTAGCCCCAGAGGGGTCGATAACATGCAAGGTTCGGATAATTAGACACAATCCAAACTACTATTAAACACTAGCTGGGGAAACTATTTCATGCCTCGATCTAATTTGGGCTGGACACAAGACGAACCTTGCCATGAACATCATCGAGGACGTCCGGCAGCAGCTCAATCCTGTGAACCTTCATGAAGACAACCTTGTGGCCTTGCCACTGATAAACTTGTTTGTGGAGGCATGCCACATCATCTTCCTGCGTAAGCTTGACAAGAATAGTATTCCTCACAAACGAAGGAGTAGCTTTGAACTTCTTGTGCTTCAGTACACCCTGGACAACACGCCTGACAACAGTGAGGCTGGAATACAACTCTTCATTGGTATAACCGCAAATGGCTTCCAGGATCCAACAGCCTAAGAACTCTGTTTTCCCAGTGCGTATATTCAGGTCATCCATCTCATAGCAAGTGACATGTACAACCACACAATCCTTGTCTGCATTAGGGCTCTAATTGAAACAGAAACAAATTCTAAATTACTTTTCAGTATAAGAAACACAAGTTATTTAAACCACTACGTATACCATGGCATCGAAGATAATAAAATTTTGCATTATTAATCACCACATACTTCCTTTTCTAAAAAAATTTACCACATACTTAGATGTAAAACCACAATCGAGAT
>NC_041390.1:435633208-435638330 GCF_002162155.2 Triticum dicoccoides
GGGGGGGGGGGACACATCCTCGAAGGGGGAAAACTGCTCCTGCAGTGCCACGGGGGCTGTAACCTTAAATGGGGCGTTGACCATATCAGTATCTGGGGTCGCCTCGGTGGTTGCCTCCATCTTCTTGGAGCTCTCTGTCTCATGGGGATCAGCCTCCCGCGTCTACTCCAATATCGGCAGTTCTTTGCCTAGTTCTCCTTGGTCCATCATGAAACTGACGAATACTAGGAGTCCACAGAAAGGAAAACACAATCGCAATGACAATGAAACAAAAAAGAGAGTAAGGATTGGTTACTGCTTGCAAAAGTTCTTTTTTTCCTCTGAACGAAAATATACCAACATCATGGATCCGCTTACCTTCCCTTCATTCGGAGAGAAGAATAGTGGCAGATGCAAGTGTTGCCTTTCTTGAAGACGGCGAGGGAGAAGGGGATTCAGCGAAGAGTGAAATGATGGTTGCTTCGTCCGTCAAACTTAGGCTGCGGGGAGGTGGGGTTTTGTGATACGACGGCTCGTTACTGCCGTGCTACGACCGGGGTGACTCTCCGCCTGCATACTGCCTTCTAATTTGGTGGATGGCATTTGGGCCCGCGCGCTGCATGGCCCGCATGTCGGTGAACAAAAGTATAACGTCATTCAGTAGAGGGAGATGTTTCAATGACCTAGGAGGAGCCAGAAGCGGTAGAGTGTCTCCACTGTACTAGTAGTAATTGTTTTTCTGGGTAGCTGTAGAGTGTCTCCACTGTACTAGTAGTAATTGTTTCTCGGGTCCCAAGACAAAACAGCCCATCCACACTAGTAAATAGTAAAATCAATACAAAAGCCCATATATTTACTGAATGAGAGGCGCTACCCACACACAGCACAGCCCCCCCCCCAAAAAACCTGGGTGCTCTTCTTCCTCCTTGCTCCCACCCACCTCACGTCAGCTCGCTCCACTCGTACCCCCAAATTCCTCACCTCACTCCTACAGAAAACCCTAGCTCCCCTTCTTCCTCACTCCTACAGAAAACCCCCAGCTCCCCTTCTTCTTCGCTCGCACTACAACTAGGCTCGTCATTCGTTACTCTGCTCAAATCCGTGAGCGTGACGCGACGCCCTCGAGGAAAATGGAGTCGGCTGACCCCAGCGCCAAGGAGATGAGGCTCCCGCCAGCGGCGACGCGTGTTGTAGATCCCGCACCCGGCAGCACGGGGAGAAGCGGCGACCCCGCCCCGACTGGATCCCAGGAACCCGTAGAATCTCGGGTGGACCGCATCAGCGATCTCCCAGATGCCATCCTTGGGGAGATCATCTCGCTTCTCCCCACCAAGGATTGCTGCCGCACCCAAGTCCTCTCAATTCGGTGGCTCCCTCTATGGCGCGTCGTTCCCCTTAATCTCGACTGTCATCAGCTATCTCTCTTCAATGATTTTGAAATCCCCGAAGCCATCATCTCCTCCCACCAGGGCTCCGTTCAAAGCCTCTACATCCCGTCATGCTACCTGAGCAAGCATACCATGCCCTGCACGGTGGACGCGTGGTTGGAATCCCCTGAATTCACAAAACTACAGCTGCTTGAGTTCTACTATTCCCCTGGAAATCACATACCACATACCGAACGCCATGAACTTGTGCCCTCAGTACCGATGTCCATCTCGGGGTTTTCGTCCTCTCTCCACACCGCCACCTTTGCGCAGTGCTACCTACCAGACAATCTGGTACTAAACCTTCGACTCCCATTTCTCAAGAAACTTTCACTTGTGCGGGTTCGTATATCGGAGGCCTCATTGCACAACATCATCCACTCCAGGTGCCCTGCACTGGAGTGCTTGGTGCTTGTTTTCACAGTTAGAATCGGTTGTCTCCAAATAAAGTCGCCTAACCTTGTAAGAATTGGGGTTTCTTTTGATGACAGGCAACTCATCATCCAGGATGCCCCTTCACTTCAAAGGTTGATTCTTGATTCTAGTTATTCACCGTTGCAAATAACCGTCCTCTCTGCGCCTAAACTGGAGACCTTGGGTGTAATACATGATCTCTGTGCTCATTTCAATATGGTGTTTGGCTCCACAGTTCTTCAGGTACTTTATATTATCATCTACACTTGTAACCATAAGCTACATTTTAAATTTCTGCGCATAATTTATATATCATCTTGGAGTACACATTTTGTACTAATATTATGTTCTATGCTCAATGAAGAGTTTCTCCATGGATGGCCTATCAATGGTGCTGGATTCTGTCAAGATCTTATATATCCAAATGAATAGTTTTGATCTGAACAAGATTATTGGCTTGCTGCAATGCTTTCCATGTCTGGAGAAGTTGTATATAAAGGTGATAATTTCACGCACATTGGAAGCCCGCATATAGTGTACTAGAATTAACCGTTCAGCTGTTGCTCTTTCGACACTCTTCTTTTAGACCTTAACTATTTTCAATCTTCATGTCTATTTAGGCAACAGGACGGGGTAAGAAAGTTATAACCAATCGTTGTATTCGTAAGCATCGGGATTTTCTCACTTCTCATGAGATTCGATTGAAGACAATAATGCTAGAACGATATGTAGCCAACCATGCAAACACAAGATTTGTCACATTCTTCCTGCTGAATGCGAGGTTACTATTGTCCATCAGGCTTAAGTTTATCAGCAGCATGGTTTTGACGGATGGGTATGTCGAAGAGCAAAAAAAGGAGTTTCAGGTGGGCAAAAGAGCTTCTAAACGTGTCGGGCTTCTATTTACAACATATTGTGGTCATAATCCAGTAAATTTTACGACCCAGGATGTTCATTCTATGGACCTGACCGATCCATTTGACTGTGACTGCCGAAAACAGTGCTGGAGTTAGATGTTGTTGCCCTTTTCAATCTGGTTTTTGTAAACCTGATGAACAATTAACCCTCGTGCTTTTGTACAGTTTGTAAGCTGGAGTTAGATGTTCCTGCCCTTTTCAACTCGGCTGTGACTGTCATATTTTCTTTGAAACAAGGCAAATGGCTTTCCATTCGTTTAATTTAGAGTGAAATATTGTAAAAAATCCAAACCAAGGGAAATAACATCGCTCTCGTCGGCTGCTTGAGCTCACTGTGCATTACAGAAGCCAAGTGATTAGCCCCCACCAGCACCCACAACTTATTTCGAACTAGCACGTCAAATGGGCTGTAAATTTTCATAGGCAAGGCTGCATGACCGTGAAAGATTTGGATTCTGACATTTGGGACCTGCGAGGAAATAGCCTATCCAAGGTGGTGTCGACTTACTAGCCAGTCAACAAACGATTCTGCCTACCAGCCGTTGGATTGACATCCAACATCTATCGTGTATCTTCTATCTCTTGTCTTCTTCTTCCTCCAATCGCCCAAACCAAACCACCCCGTCGGCTCCGCCTGCTCCCGCCTCCCATGGCTAGCCGCGCCTCTGCCGCCCTACCATACGTACCCTCCAACGTTGGCTAGTCCCTCCCTCTATTCCCCCACACGTCCTGTTATTCTCCGGCTACGTCAGCCCCAACACGCACTCGCACCCAAACCAGTCAACCCTCATACTCACCTCCGCCTGCGACTGGACCGGCACATCTTCAACGGCTCCTGTTCGTTCCATCTGAGGCCTCGCCGTCATCCTTCGCCTTGCGGCCTTCGTTTGCTCGCCGTGCGCGGTGCGCCACCCTCTTGCATTGTCAACGTCGTCAACAACCGAGAGGAACAAGGAGATGACTGTACGTGGAGAGGATGACAGTAGGGACCCACCAGCGTCATGGCAGTACGCAAGCAAGTGCCTCTATAGTACAAAGCCCAAAAATATGGTTCCTCCTAATGGTTGGACATCTGGGGCTCACGCCATTGTCATCGTAGTCAATAAACGAGAGAATTACACTACGAGCGGCTGACACCAGGGACCCAGCAAGTCGCGCAGTTTTTTTTGAGGAACAAGCAGTTGTTATTTATACTAGTTTTAGCGACGGATCATGGTAACAACGGGGTTGTGCGGGGGCTGTGGCCCGTCTAGCCAGGGTTTTATTTATGTTTACCACATCATAAGCCCTGTTGTGTTTTTTTCCTGCTGAAAATGGCTAGCCCAGTTCTATTGTTTTAAAGGAATACCCAAACAAGGCCTACTTGCTTTATCGGCCCTGCTGGGCTGCAAATCTTTCAAGACGAGGAGAGTTTCATTCGGTTTGCCCAGAAATGGGCTGTACATTTTTAAAACACATCAAACCGGGAATTAGTTTCAATTTTTTTTCATTACAAGATCTTAAATTCCATTGATTTTTATGCGTGGACAATTATTTGGATTTTATATTTATATAAATTATTTTTCAAAATAGTTTGAATGTGAATCGATATTTCTGGATTAAAAACAGTTGACCGCACGGAAATATGCAAAATTTCGGTTACTTTTTAACCGTGGCCACAATATGGGGTGTGATGCTAACAAAAAGAAGATGGGATCCAAAAAAATTCTTAAGAATTAGCAAATGGGCTGTACATTATTAGAAATAATGGAAGATGGGTTGTATGTTGTTTTCCACAGATTTGAGGCTAACTTGTGCGCCTACTACAGGTTGACGTGTATGCTTTCATAAAAAAAGGTTGATGCACACGCAACGCCCTGTCAACTTAGTCAACACACGAGAGCAGTGACTATTGGATGTCCATCCAACGGCTGTCGTGCTTCTTCAATCTCTGCTCTTCATGCTCAAGCCGCTCAAACAAGCGCTGGCGGGACTGCCTGCTCCCTCCTCCCACGGCCGGCTATGCTGCTGCGCAGGCCTGACAGCCCCACCATACTCCCATCGCTGGCCTATCCATCCCTCTACTCACCCACACATGCTGTTATTCTCCGGTGACGATAGATGAACCAGTAAACCCTCGTACTCCTCCGCGTGGGAAACAACTGCCGAGTATTCCCTGGCTCCGTGTCGTTCCCTTCCTAGGCCTCGCCGTCGTCCACCGCCCTGGTGCTCTCGGCGCGGCCTGGTCAACATGGTCAATGAACGACATCCATCGGAAGTGGACTGTATGTGGAGAGGCTGATAGCTGGGTCCACGGCCGCACGCAAGGAAATGCCTCCTTATTACGCGCAAAATAATGATTCCTCCACCTGACAGCTAGGACCCACGGGAAGGGCCTCTGTATTT
>NC_041390.1:435638661-435675249 GCF_002162155.2 Triticum dicoccoides
AGGTCGGACCCACCAGCTATATCTTCGCACGCAAGGAAGTGCCTCCTTATTATGCCCAAAAAAATGAATACCCCCTGCTAGCTTGGACCCGCCATATTGTTGGGTTGACTTGTGGGCCTACTAAGTTGACAGGGACAGAGAGCTTTGTCAACTTAGTCAATACTCCAGTGATCGTATGATGTCCATCCAACGGCCATAGTGCTTCTTCAACCTCTGGTCTTCTTGCTCCAGCCGCCCAAAGCAGCGCCGGTCGTGCCGCCTGCTCCTGCCTCCCGTGGCCGGCTGTGCTACCGTGGAGGCCTAACCGCCCCATACTACTCCCACCACTGGACAGGCCATCCCTCCACTCACCCACACCCCCTGTTATTCTGCGGCGACGACAGCCTCACACCGCAGCCGAACCAGTGAACGCTCGTACTCCTCTCCGCGCGGGCATCCACTGCCGCGTCTTGCATGGCTCCGTGTCGTCCCCTTCCTAGGCCTCGCCGTCGTCCACCACCGTGGTGCTCTTGGCGCGGTGTGGTCAATGTGGTCAACGACCGACTTCCATCAGAAGAGTACTGTACGTGGAGAGGCTGACAGCTGGGTCCACGGCAGCCGCAAGGAAGTGCCTCCTTATTTCGCGGAAAATAATTATTCCTCCACCTGACAGCAGGGACCCACCGGACGGGCCACCAGTATTTTGCAAAAAAAAATCGTTTCCCCCTGACTGCTGGGATCCATCGGACGGGCCATCGTATTTCGCGAAAAAACGTTCCCCCCGCTGTCAGCTCAGACCCACCGGAAGTGCCTCCTTATTACGCACAAAAAATGAATACTCCCCCAGCTAGATGGGACCCACCTTGCTGGGAGGCTGACTTGTGGGCCTACTAAGTTAACGGGGATGAAGGGCTTTCTCAACTTAGACAATATGAACGATTCTAGCTCCAGTGACCGTACGATGTCCATCCAACGGCCGTAGTGCTTCTTCAACCTCTAGTCTTCTTGCTCCAGCCGCCCAAAGCAGTGCCGATCGTGCCGCATGCTCCTGCCTCCCGTGGCCGGCTGTGCTGCCGCAGAGGCCTCACCGCCCCCTACTATTCCCACTGCTGGCCAGGCCCTGCGGCGACGACAGCCTCACATCACAGCCGAACCAGTGAACCCTTGTAGTCCTCTCCGCGCGGGCTTCCACTGCCGCATCGTCCCCTTCCTAGGCCTCGCCGTCGTCCACCGCTGTGGTGCTCTCCATGCGGCGTGGTCAACGTGGTCAAGGAACGACTTCCATCGGAAGAGTACTGTATGTGGAGAGGCTAACAGCTAGGTCCACGGCCACGGCCCAGTTTTTTTATGATTTGCCAAGTAAGTCGCTTTGTCAGGCCTGTTGGGCTGCAAATCTTTCAAGACGAGGAGAGCTTTCATTCGGCTGGCCGAGAAAATGGCCCATCAGTAATGAGAAATGGGTTGTACATTTTTAAAACACATCAAACCGGCAATTAGTTTCAAATATCTTTTTTTCATTTCAAGATTTTAAATTACATTAATTTTTATGCGTGGAGAATTTGTTGGATTTTATATTGATATACATTTATTTTTAAAATCAGTTTGAATGTGAGTCAAAATTTCGGGATTAAAAACAGTTCGGACCGCATCGAAATATGCAAAATTTCGTATAATTTTTTAACCGTTGCCACAATATGGGTTGTAATGCTAACAAAAAGAATACGGGCTCCAAAAAAAACCTTAAGAATTTGCAAATGGGCTGTAAATTATTAGAAATAATGGCAGATGGGCTGTATGCTGTTTTCCACAGATTTGAGGCTTTCCTAAAAAAAGGTTGACGCACAAGCACTGACTGTTGGATGTCCATCCAACGGCCGTCGTGCTTTTTCAATCTCTACTCTTCCTGCTCCAGTCGCTCAAACAAGCGCCGGAGGGACTGCCTGCTCCCTCCTCCTCGCGGCCGGCTGTGCTGCCGCGCAGGCCTCACCGCCCGACCGTACTCCCATCGCTGGCCTAGCCATCCCTCTACTCACCCACACCTCTTGTTATTCTCCGGCGACGGCAGACGAAACAGTAAACCCTCATACAGTCATACTCCCCTCCACTTGGGAAACAACTGCCGAGTCTTCCCTACCTCCGTGTCGTCCCTTCCTAGGCCTCGCCATCGTCCACCGCCCTGGTGCTCTCAGCGCGGCATGGTCAACGTGGTCAAGGAACGACTTCCATCGGACGTGGACTGTACGTGGAGAGGCTGACAGCTGGGTCCACGGCCGCAGCAAGGAAGTGCCTCTTTATTACGCGGAAAATAATGATTCCTCCACCTGACAGCTGGGACCCACCGGACGGGCCACTGTATTTCGCGAAAAAAAGTTTCCCCCTGACTGCTGGGACCCACCAGCTACATCTTCACACGCAAGGAAATGCGTCCGGGCAAAAAAACGATTCGCCCTTGACTGTTGGGACCCACCAGCTACATCTTCGCAGGCAAGGAAGTGCCCGACAGTCGGGACCCACCTGGTCGAAGCGTACGTAGCGTTGTCATTCTGGTCACGAACGTGTACGTACATACTGGTCGATGTAGAGGTGCGCACGTGTCGTAGTAGAGGCGCGCACGTGTCGTAGTAGAGGCGCGCACGTAGCATGTACACATACATACAGTGGCCAGGGTGCAAGAAAGAAAATACAGCCACGTATGTGTACATACGAGCGGGGTCTCGAACGCCTACTCGCGCATACGTACGGCCAGGGCTCGTGTACATGGCTGGGTCGGAACGGAGAAACGGCATCGTCATTGTGTTCATGTGGAGGCAACGAAATGCGTCACGTTCATGGGGAGGCAACGTAATGCGTCGTGTTCATGGGGAGGCAACGGAACGCGTGGGAGCCAACCGGCTGGGTCGGAACGGAATGCGTGGTCGTGTTCATCGGGAGGGCTTGGACGGACCAGGCGATGGAAATGAGGCCTGGCGTACCGCACAATGGAGGAAACAGACCTCCTACGTTTGGAACGGGGTCCTGTTGATCGGGAGGGGTCTGGCGTACCACAAAACGGAGGAAATGGACCTCCTATGGTCGAAACGGGGGTCCTGTTCATCGGGAGGGGTGTGGCGTACCGCAAAACGGATGAAACGGACCTCCTACGATCGAAACGGGGGTCCTGTTCATCGGGAGGGGTGTGGCTTACCGCAAAACAGAGGAAACGAACTTGTATTGGAGTGGTACGGTCGAAATGGGGGTCCTGTTGATACGTCTCCAACGTATCTATAATTTTTGATTGCTCCTTGCTATATTATCTACTGTTTTGGTCAATATTGGGCTTTATTATCCACTTTTATATTACTTTTGGGACTAACCTATTAACCGGAGGCCCAGCCCAGATTTGCTGTTTTATGCCTATTTCAGTGTTCCGAAGAAAAGGAATATCAGACGGAGTCGAAACGGAACGAAATTAACTGGAGAAGTTATTTTTGGAAGGAAACACACCAGATGGACTTGGACCCCACGTCAGAAGATATGAGAGCTGCCCACGAGGGTGGGGGGCGCGCCCACCTGTCTTGTGGGGCCCTCGTGGCTCCCCTAACGTACCTCCTGCACCCATATATACCTACGTGACCTAAAACTTCCATAACACAAGATAGATCGGGAGTTCCGCCGCCAGAAGCCTCCGTAGCCACCGAAAACCAATCTAGACCCGTTCCGGCACCCTACCGGAGGGGGCAATCCTTCTCCGGTGGCCATCTTCATCATCCTGGTGCTCTCCATGACGAGGAGGGAGTAGTTCTCCCTCGGGGCTGAGGGTATGTACTAGTAGCTATGTGTTTGATCTCTCTCTCTCTCTCTCTTGTGTTCTTGAGGTGATACGATCTTGATGTATCGCGAGCTTTGCTATTATATTTGGATCCTATGATGTTTCTTCCCCCCTCTACTCTCTTGTAATGAATCGAGTTTCCCCTTTGAAGTAATCTTATCGGATTGAGTCTTTAAAGACTTGAGAACACTTGATGTATGTCTTGCCGTGGATATCTGTGGTGACAATGGGATACCACGTGCCACTTGATGTATGTTTTGGTGATCAACTTGCGGGTTTCGTGACATTGGGAACCTATGCATAGGGGTTGGCACACGTTTTCGTCGTGATTCTCCGGTAGAAACTTTGGGGCACTCTTTGAGGTTCTATGTGTTGGTTGAATAGATGAATCTGACATTGTGTGATGCCTATCGTATAATCATACCCACGGATACTTGGGGTGACATTGGAGTATCTAGATGACATGAGAATTTTGGTTGATTTGTGTCTTAAGGTGTTATTCTAGTACGAACTCTAGGGCTGTTTGTGACACTTATAGGAATAGCCCAACGGATTGATTGGAAGGAATAACTTTGAGGTGGTTTCGTACCCTACCATAATCTCTTCGTTCGTTCTCCGCTATTAGTGACTTTGGAGTGACTCTTTGTTGCATGTTGAGGGATAGTTTTATGATCCAATTATGTCAGTATTGTTGAGAGGACTTACACTAGCGAAAGTATGAACCCTAGGCCTTGTTTCAACGCATTGCAATACCGTTTACGCTCACTTTTATCACTTGCTACCTTGCTGTTTTTATTATTTCATATTACAAATACCTTTATCTACTATCCATATACCACTTGTTTCACCATCTCTTCGCCGAACTAGTGCACCTATACAGTTTACCATTGTATCGGGTGTGTTGGGGACACAAGAGACTCTTTGTTATTTGGTTGCAGGGTTGCTTGAGAGAGACCATCTTTATCCTATGCCTCCTACGGATTGATAAACCTTAGGTCATCCACTTGAGGGAAATTTTCTATTGTCCTACAAACCTCTACACTTGGAGGCCCAACAACGTCTACAAGAAGAAGGTTGTGTAGTAGACATCACCTGTTCATCGGGAGGGGTGTGGCATACCACAAAATGGGACTCCACACGATACTGTTCATCTCCACCGTCGACCCCCTCCAGCCTCCATGAGCTACTGTTCATCCACCGTCGACCTCCTCCAGGGTCCACCTGCGACTGCTCATCCACGGGCTCCTGTTCATCTAGCCTCCACCGTGCGCTACTCCACCGGCTACTGTTCAACCAGCCCTCTCCATGGGCTCCTGTTCAACCACCCCTCCAAGGGCTACTGTTCATCCTGCCCTCCACCATCTACTGTTCGTCCTGCCCTCCACGGGGTGGTCCTGTTCATCCTGCCCTCCACGGGGTGGTCCTGTTCATCCAGCCCTCCACAGGGTCCTGTTCATCCAGACCCAACCGGCTCGATTGATCGGGGTCCTGTTCATTCAGAGGCAACACCACGGGGTCCTGTTCATCCACCCCCACCGAGAACTTTTCATCCACCCCCCCACAATGCTCACTATTCATCCAGAGGCAGCATCGATCGGCTTCAGTTAGCAGCAGTAGCGAAGGAATCGCTCGATCGGGTTTAGTTAACAGCCATCGATCGATCGCTCGGGTTCAGTAACGCGTAGCCTACAGTGCAATCGCTCGGGTTCAGTTAGAGCCCAACGCCTCGCTCGGGTTCAGTTAGAGCCAACGCATCGCACACACGCGCGTATGTGTACGAGAGAAACGCGCATCGCTCGGCCCCCGACCTCCCACCATAACCGGGAACTCCCCGAAATTTTCCTCGCCCTCGCTTCTACCACGGTTTTTTCTGTCATGGACGGCCCAAAGAATGTCATGCAGCTACGTCTCTGGCCCGCCCTGGACGAAAAGCCCATTTTCTGTCATGATTTTTTGTCATAGAAGTAGGATTCCACCACATCTATGATGATACCGGGTTTTGTCACAATTATTGGCATAGAAGTGTCATATTATGACAGAAAAAAATTCATTCGGCCCAAAATGTCACGGATGTGTCTTTTTTTGTAGTGACTCCGGGCCCGTCCAGTTTGGACCGTATACTCGATCGCTCGTGTCAAATACACGGCACCCCCGACAAGCCAGCCAACCACACCAATAGGGATTGTTGGGTGTTCAAGCAGGCCAGCAAGTTAAATGCCGAAATAAAAAGATAAGGGGTGGCATAGCCATGACGAGGAGGAGCCCCGGCAGCCGAACACCGGGGGACAGAAGAGGTTCCCCCCACAAGTGCGGACGGTGAACATGATATACGCAACCCACATCCCCAAGAGGAAGCAGAAGCGTGCGCTAAGGGACGTATATTCGTTGGAGCCAGTCGCCCCAAAGTTCAACCCATGGTCCTCTTGCCTGATCACCTTCGATCGCAGGGACCACCCCACTAGTATCCGTCATGGCGGATTCGCCGCACTGGTCCTAGACCCAATCATTGACGGATTTCACCTCACTCGAGTCCTTATGGATGGCGGCAGCAGCTTGAACCTGCTTTATCAGGACACAATGCACAAAATGGGTATAGACCCCTCAAGGATCAAACCCACAAAAATGACCTTCAAAGGCATCATACCAGGTGTAGAGGCCCATTGCACAGGCTCAGTGATACTAGAAGTGGTCTTCGGATCCCCGGATAACTTCCGAAGCGAGGAGTTAATCTTCGATATAGTCCCGTTCTGCAGTGGCTATCATGCACTGCTCGGGCGAACCGCATTTGCGAGATTCAATGCGGTACTACATTATGCATACCTCAAGCTCAAGATGCCAGGACCTCGGGGGGTCATCACAGTTAATGGAAACACAGAGCGCTCTCTCCGCATGGAGGAGCACACTGCGGCCCTCGCATCAGAAGCGCAAAGCAGCCTCTTAAGGAAATCCACTAGTTTGGCGATTAAGGACCCGGACACCTTCAAGCGCACCCGGAGTAATCGGAGCAAGACCGCCTGGCAAGTTCCGAGCTCGCATAGCAATGCGGCCCCCGCCCCAGTACCAGCCAAACAGCGAAATTCGTGCCACGCGTACATAATTACGCATTGAAAATACCATGGGCATAGGTGGGGAGGGGGGCACGACTACGGCACGCCCCAAGACGTGGCTCAACCGCACTAGGGGCTTCCCGCTTTGTTATTTTTTCTCTCTTTCAGGACCTTAATCTCTGGAAACCCTGTCCGGCAGTATGATTGCCGAACACATGATGCAGCAACCAAGGAGGCAGAAAGCTACGTCGCACCACGGAACTCCCAGGTGGTCTCTGACAACGAGTGAAATACTCGCTCTAAATACCATTCCTTAGCTTGCCCTTTGAGGGGACATGTCAAATAGGCCTACTTTTTGCTTACTGCACCACTTGTATCATTCTGCTTTAACGCACCTTTTTGAATAAACAATGCATATCACTAAACTATTATCGCATTCTTTATCTTTCTTTTTTTATATATACATATGTTCATTCATGACATCCAGCACCCGTACACTCTGGTAAGGCCAATATGCTAGGGGCTTAAGCATACCCCATAATACGGTGTGAGAAGTTCAAACACTTTAGATAGTGCGGCACCCCGAACTTATAGCATTATATGCATCAGCTCCGAATCATGTCTTGGGTCAATAGTTGGGTTTGCCCGGCTCCCATGTTTTGGTACCTTACGTTCCGCTATATTAGCTAAGGTAGCACTAGGAGAGCTACTGCGATTGTGCCCCGGTTCAGCAGGGCTAAGCACCTCAGTAGAGAAAGCTAAAACTGACTGTCATGATAAGGCGAGAGACTGGTCGCTGTTCGAGAGGTTTCGAGTCCCTAAAGACTTATGCCGCTTAGAGCGAGGAGTCGGCTGTGTCCGGCTTAAGGCGTGTATAGCGCCCCAAATTCGGCCTTCCGAATACTAGGGGCTTCGCCAAAATTTAAAACTATAGAATTCTATGGCTAAGTGAGAGTGATAAAGCATTATAGTCCGATTGCCTTGTTCGTTGCGCTGAGCACCTCCCTCGAAGGACCCAAAAATGGGAACAAGAGTGCTCAGGTTTATCCCGAACACCCCAGCACTCGTGGCATGGGGGCAGAAGTCGATGACTCGCCATCTCTCAAATTTGATAAACAGCCGAATAGAAGGTAATATTTCAAATTCAAATAAGTGTTGCATAGCGCATATGAACAAGTTTTCATACCATAGGATCACACGAGCAAGTTCATTCAAATATTACATCTTTCGCACACTCGTCCGCTACAAGACGGCCACCCCTCGGGACACCCTCATAATACATCTCGGGGTGGCGATGCTCCTTGCCCTGCGGCGGCCCCTCCTTCACCAGCTTCTCGGCGTCCATCTTGGCGCAGCGCACCTTTGCACGGGAAAAATCCCGGCGTGCACCCTCGATGCAGAAGGACCTCTTGATGACTTCCAGCCGTGGATAGGCATCCACAAGCCGCCTCACCAGGCTGAAGTAGCTGTTGGGAAGGGCGTCGCCAGGCCACATCCGTACTATAAAGCCCTTCAGGGCCTGTTCGGCCGCCTTGTGCAGCTCGACCAGTTGCTTCAGCTGGTCGCTCATAGGCATCGGGTGTTCGGTCCCAGTATACTAAGACCAGAACAGCTTCTTCGTCGAGCTTCCCTCCTCGGCCTGGTAAAACTTTGCGGCATCCGACACGCTGCGGGGCAAATCTGCGAATGCTCCTGGAGAGCTCCGGACTCGAGTAAGTAACAAGTAATTTACTTTCACATGCTTGCTTTGCATATTGAATGCCTTACCCGCCGCTATCTTCCTCATCGCCTCAATCTCCTGGAGGGCCTTTTGGGCTTCGGCATTGGCATTATTAACGCTCTCAAGGGCCGCGGCAAGCTCAGACTCTCGCGTCTTCGAGTCAAGCTCCAACGCCTCGTGCTTTGTCACGAGAGCTTGGAGCTCTTGCTGCACCGCGCCCACCCGTGCCTCTTGCTTTTCCCGCTTGGTGCGCTCCTCGGCCGCCTTGTTTTCGGCCTCAGACAGCGCTTGCTTCAGGGTCGCCACTTCGGTCGTGGCCCCTGACAAATTCATGATGATCCTGTCATTTTGCAATCGCATCTTTTTGTATATATATATATATATATCTATAGACAAGGTATTACTTACCTTTGTTCTCCTCGAGCTGCCTCTTGGCAAGGCGGAGCTCTTCCTCGGACCCCTGGAGGTCATGCTTCAGTGCGGCGACCTCCGCAGTCAGTGCGGTAGAGGTCAGCAGCGAAGCCTGCATACGCATATAGACATACTTATATTAGACTCCTGCAGATATTATTTGATCCTCTATTCGGCTTTTCTTTGTGAACACCAAATAGAGCATCAGGGGCTACTGTCTATGCGGTAATATTTTCCCTATATTTTAAATACTTACCTCAAAGCCTGTTAGAAGGCTGGCACGGGCTTCAGTCAGTCCACTCTTGGCGGACTGAACCTTCTTGATCATCACACTCATAATAGTGCGGTGCTCTTCGTCGATGGAAGCGCCACGAAGCGCTCCCAGCAGGTCGTCCGGTGCCTTTGGATGGATAAAGGTCACCGGCACGGGCATCTTACCCCTTTTGGAAGGGGGGCGCCTGCCCGAGTCCGGAACCACTGGAGGTTCCGGCGTGGTGTTCGGCTGAGAGTCGAACTTGGAGCCCCCTGGAGCCTTGCTCCCTTTGCTCCTGGAGTCCGGAAGGTCTCCTTCAGGCGCCTCCGGGACTGTCTCCCCCCGGCTCGGTGCCCCTTGAGACAATACCTCAGCATTGTCCGTAGGGCAAGGGGAGGAGGCAGTCAGAAGTGGATCGCTATCCATATCCGACGAATCCAAGGAGCCGTCCGACGAGGATACGTTGATGCGGGCTTGGGGCGGTCTGCATAATCATATTCGGCGTTAGGAGAAGTAGTGCGACAAAGGTATGCTATGAGTTACTCTGGTATCCGAATACTTACGACTTTGCCAGGGGCTTGGCCCTGAGCAGCCACTCGTCTTTCACTTCGGTGGCGGTGGTGGAGCAGTCCGGAAGAAGAGTCCTTCCCTTCTTGGACCCTTGGGCCTCCCCGGTCGGGGCGGCCTTCCTTTTCTTGTCTCCCCCGGCTAGAGGGGGAACATCTTCATCTTCCTCCTTGTCTTCATGGGAGGAGTGCGTCGCGGAGTTATCGAACGATGAGTCCGATACCACCTAGCGTCGGGAACTCTTTCGGGTTCCCTTGGCCTTCTTCTTGGTCTTCTCCGGCACCTTATAAGGAGCCGGAGTCAGCATCTCCGTCAAGAGAGCGTCCGCGGTGTCTTCGGGCAGGGGGGCCGGACAGTCGATCTGCTCCGATGCCTCCACCCAGTCCTGTTAAAGGCATGGAAGCTCAGACCCTGCACATGGTTAAACTATGGGAAATAAATATCCTACCAGATGTACAGGACTTACCGGATTCGCAGGGCGCTTCGCGCTTAGCCCGTGGTCCTCGGTGAGAGAGGGAGGGACCTCGGCGCCCTTGAACAACACCCTCCAGACGTCTTTGTGCGTCGTGTCGAAGAGCTCGCTTAGAGTCTGGTGCTGGGCCGGGTCGAAATCCCATAAGTTGAAATCTCGTTGTTGACACGGGAGGATCCGACGGAAGAGCATGACCTGGACTATGTTGACAAGCTTAAGTTTCTTGCTTGTCATGTTCCAAATACACTTCTGGAGTCTGTCCAGCTCCACCGATGAACCCCAGGACAGGCCCTTCTCCTTCCAGGAAGTGAGCCGCATGGGGATTCCGGATCGAAACTCGGGGGCCGCCACCCAATTGGTGTTGCGCGACTCGGTGATGTAGAACCACCCCGATTGCCACCCCTTTACAGTCTCCACGAAGGAGCCCTCGAGCCATGCAACGTTGGGCATTTTGCCCACCATGGCTCCGCTGCATTCTGCTCGTTGGCCGCCTACAACCTTCGGCTTGATATTGAAGGTCTTCAGCCATATGCCGAAGTGGGGCCGGATGCGGAGGAAAGCCTCGCACACGACGATGAACGACGAGATGTTGAGGATGAAATTCGGGGCCACATCATGAAAATCCAACCCATAGTAGAAATGAGGCCGCGGACAAATGGATGGATGGGAAACCCTAATCCGCGCACGAAGTGGGGGAGGAAAACCACCCTTTCGTGAGGTTCCGGAGTAGGGACGACCTGCCCCGCGGCTGGCAGCCGGTGCCTGATGTCCGCGGCTAAGTATCCAGCTCCACGCAACTTTTTGATGTGCCCCTCCGTAACGGAGGAGGCCATCCACTTGCCTCCTGCTCCGGACATGTTTGGAGAGAGTTGAGGAGGAGGATGCGGACTTGGGCGCTGGTGCTCGAGTGCGTGAGAATGGATGAGCAAGGAGGAAGAAGGCGTGGGTAGAAAAAGGTGGGATCTTATCCCTTTATAAGGGTGGACTAAACTATGCGCCCCCACTAGCTTGGTAAAACTCGCTTATCGCCCAAGCGCCGTAATTGATGACGCGGTTGGGTTACCCACGTCCGTATTGATGAGAATCCCGTAATAAGGTGAACATGATCTCTGCCTTGACAAGATGTGTCAAGAAACCGTCTCGCGTTATGTGCGGGGCTGGTTAAAGAAAAACGGTTCGAATAATTACCGGACCATGGCATGATGTCATGCTGCCAAAACGTCTCAGCAGATTGGATTTGTGGAAATATTATTCTCTCTATGGTGGTATGTGGAACTTATTTTGCAGGGTCGGACACTATCCTTGTATTCAAACTCTTCTGTGGTGTATTCAGAGGAGGAACCCGCCTTGCAATGCTGAAGACAACACTGCGCGCCGGACTCATCGTCATTGAAGCCTGGTTCAGGGGCTACTGAGGGAGTCCTGGATTAGGGGGTCTCCAGACAGCCGGACTATATCCTTTGGCCGGACTGTTGGACTATGAAGATACAAGATTGAAGACTTCGTCCCGTGTCCGGATGGGACTCTACTTGGCGTGGAAGGCAAGCTAGGCAATACGGATATGTATATCTCCTCCTTTGTAACCGACCTTGTGTAACCCTAGCCCCCTCCGGTGTCTATATAAACCGGAGGGTTTAGTCCATAGGACAACAGATAATCATACCATAGGCTAGCTTCTAGGGTTTAGCCTCTCTGATCTCGTGGTAGATCAACTCTTGTACTACTCATATTATCAAGAATAATCAAGCAGGACGTAGGGTTTTACCTCCATCAAGAGGGCCCGAACCAGGGTAAAACATCGTGTCCCCTGCCTCCTGTTACCATCCGTCTTAGACGCACAGTTCGGGACCCCCTACCCGAGATCCGCCGGTTTTGACACCGACAAGTTCTCTATTTATAGGATTTTTTGGCGTTGGTTTCATGCTAAGATGGGCCTCGAGGTGAGCACAACCCACCGGGGCAAGCCAGGCCCACCAGGCGCACCCTGGTGGGTTTTGCCCTCCTCATGGCTCTTCTTGCCCTCCCACGAAGCTTCGGGGGTCTCTTTTGTTCCAAAAAAATCGTAAAAAAGTTTCAACTCATTTGGAGAACTTTCATTTTTGCACAAAAAACAACACCACGGTAGTTCTGCTGAAAATAGCGTCAGTCCGGGTTAGTTCCATGCAATTCTTACCAAAACCATATGAAATTGTTGTAAACATAGCATGACTACTTCATAAATTATATATACATTGGATACGTATCAACATCCCCAACCTTAATTCCTACTCGTCCCTGAGTAGGTAAATGATAAAAGAAATAATTTATGAAGTGTGAATGCTAGCAAAGTGTATAAGTTTGATCAATGATAATTTCAATCACTTTTCCTAGCATCATAACAACAACTCTTTCTCATAAAACTTATCATGATAAAGTAGCAATTGAAAATGGAATTTTCGTTGTGGAATGCTACCTATCATATTCATCATAAACTCTTTTCTTTTGTAGCATGGGTATTTAGACTTAAATGATTCAAGGTAATAGTCTATAATTTGACATGAGGACATCAATACTCAAGCATATCACCAAGAAACCATGTCTTTCAAAATATGAACTCTAAAATAAGTTATCCCTATCCCATCATGCACAATCATTGATCCATTCATGAAACACACTCGCATATTAACTACACCCAATGCTCAAGTACGATCATAGTTCCCCCTAGTTGGTGCTTTATAAGAGAAGATGGAGACTCAAATTAAAAATAAAAATTGCATAAAGTAAAAGAAAGGCCCTTCGCGGAGGGAAGTAGGGATTTGTAGAGGTGCTAGAGCTCGAAGCAAAAATTGAGAGACAAAAACAGTTTGAGAGGCATACTTTTCCCACCAACGAAAACGACTTAGAGCTCCCAACACTTTCCATGCTAGATATATTATAGGCGGTTCCGAAACAAAAAATAAAGTCCATTCCTTTTTCCACCATACTTTCACTTTCCATGGCTAACCGTATCCACGAGTGCCCTCCATACCAACACTTTCCAAGGAATTTATTATTTGACAACATAAAGTAAACCTAAAACCTTTGCCTTACTCTCATGCAATGACAAGTGAATAAACACTCATCATGAGAATAACACATCTAGGATGGAAAATTGCCACCCCTCACCGCCTCGCGAGTGGTACGAGCACACACAGAGAAATTTATTTTGAAAATTAGAGATGGCACATACAAATTTGCTTAAAATGGCAAAAGAATACCACATATAGGTTGGTATGGTGGACTCATGTGGCAAAACTAGTTTAAAGGATTTTGGATGCACAAGTAGTGATCATACTTAGTGCAAAATGAAGGCTAGCAAAAGATTGAGAAGCGACCAACCAAGAAATGAATAATCTCATAAGCAAATTGAGCATAATTAACACCGAATAATGCACCACAAGTAGGATGTAATTTCATTGCATAACTATTGACTTTCGTGATTGCATAGGGAATCACAAACCTTAACACCAATATTCTTACTAAAGCATGATTACTCATCAACATGACTCACATATCACATCATCATATCTCAAAAATATTACAAGGAATCAAGTTTATTTTGTCCAATGATCTTCATGAAGGTTTTTATTATATCCTTCTTAGATACCTATCACTTTGGGACTAATTTTCATGTGTTGCTTTTAATAAGCTCAAACAAATATAAGTGAAAATCATGAGCATAATATTTCTTTCTCTCAAATTAATCACATTGAAGCAAGAGATAATTTCTTCAAAAATACTAAAGCACACCGTGCTCAAAAGATATAAGTGAGGCACTAGAGCAAATGACAAGCTACTTCAAAAAGATATAAGTGAAGATCAAGCGAGTAATTAAGTAAATAGGTAGCTAAACTTTCAGATCTAAGTATTTTATTAAAACAATAAGCAAAAATAAAATAAAATGACATTCTAAGAATATCACCCATCATGTGAAGAAGCAAAAACTTAGGGTCAACCAATACTAACCGATAATTATTGAAGAGGAAAGGTGGCATGCCTATCGGGGCATCCCGAAGCTTAGATGCTTGAGACTTCTTGAAATATTATCTTGGGGTGACTTGGGCATCCCCAAGCTTGAGCTTTAGTGTCTCCTTAATTCTTCTCATATCACAGTTTTCCTAAATCTCAAAAGCTTCATCCACACAAAACTCAATAAGAACTCGTGAGATAAGTTAGTATAAACCAATGAAAAAACCTTATCATTCTCTATTGTAGCAAATCTCTAAAATTATTATTCAAAATTTCACACTAAATGCCTCTGCATATTTAATAATCCTATCCTCAACTAGAAGCATTAAACAAGCAAACATATGCAAACAATGCAGACATATCAGCAATCTGCCAAAACAGTACATTCTGTAAAGAATGCAGGGGTATCAATACTTATTAAACTCCAAAGATTATTAGAATTTACCACACTGTAGAAAAGTTATCAAAGCTTATTTTTCAAAAAGTTTCAACATTTTATCACATTCTAACTTTTCTAGGGAATGTTTGCAACAGCGGTAAACTTTCTATTTTCAAACAGCAACATGTAGGCTTGCAAAATGAGCATAGTAAAGGCCATCATTGCCACTTTTATTGAAATAAAAGATGGAAACTGTTGGGGATATAGCTACCAGTATGACCCGCCCAGGAGGGGCCGGGTCAACCCCAATGGCGGGTTACGAGAAGAAGTCCAGTAAATGTTCAAGGTGATAGTTTATTAAGACTTGTAGAAAGCCTAAGCCCAGAGGCGGATTAAGGCCCAATATTGTGAACCGCCATATGTAGAGAAAGACTTGTAAAGAAAGGCATATAAAAGAAGTCACCGAGCTGGACATGTTTTTTGAGCCGGCCGGGACTCTGTAGGCCGCTAGGCGTCAATCCGTGTATATAAGGGGATGACCCGGCGGCGGCTTAAGACAAGAAAGAAGAGATCGAGAGCCAAGCTAGCAGATTTTCTCCTTGGACATCGAAACCTAGCAATACGACATCAACTGGACTAGGTCTTACCTTCACCGTAAGGGGCCGAACTAGTATAAACCTCTCGCGTCCTTTGTCCCGATTAACCCCTTTAAGCTTCCTACTTGCGATGGCCCTACGACTAAGTCCTTTCGCTAGGACATCTGCCGTGACAATTCCACGACAGTTGGCGCCCACCGTGGGGCCAGCGCACGGTGGATTCGAGTTCTTGAAGGGCAGCTTTGAAGGGCTCAAGGGATACATTGTGGGTCGGATGACCAAAAGTCGTCGCAGCAAGCACTACATCGACGACGAAGGCTGGGGCCCCGAGGCCGGCTCAATTGAGTATGGGTACCGGGTCCCCTTTGGTGGAATCCATGTCTTCATTGGCCGGATCAGCGAATCGGGCCCTGAGTGGGACGTCTGCACCAACCTCATCGAGACGGCTCAACGCGCAAGATCCGCCCGGGCTCAACCTGCCGTGAGACTGCCATCTGTTCTGACAGTGAGTCGTCCTCAGGCGAGACAAATTCTTTGTATCAGTTACAAGATGGCGTGCTTGGGGGCTGTTCCGATGGCAGCAGTATTCCGGACATCTCTGAGCCGCCGAATCAAGCCGGAGTTTTCATGGCTGGCACTCAACCCGGGCAGAACTCTACGGCTGCGGTAGTGATAACCACCGGGTCGGCAGCAGCCGGGTCAGGAGACCCCCCGTGCCCCCGGCTCAGGTGCTAATGGACCTCATGGATAAGTTGACGCCTCTGTTGACTGCTGTAGTGGAGCCGGCGGATAAGGCTCAGCATGACGTGGAGGTGGCACGACTGCGCGAAGAGATGGCACAGGCCAAGGAAAATTTAGCAGCGGAAGAGGTCAGGATGGCCGAGGAGCAGGCGGCTTTGGATGCTCGTGCTCAATAGCTTCAGGCAGAGACTTTCCGGCTCTCGGTGGATCTGAATGCGTCAAACGAGGTCATGAGGAGAAGGCACCAGAAAACTGAGTCACGTCTGCCTCTGACTTACGTCCCTAGGAATCTTTTCCACACACCCGAGGCTAGTCCAAGTAATCCGCCAGAGGCAAACCGGATCACGGCACCCGGGGCTGGGGCGCCAGTTCAATCGCGGGCCATGGGGCCACCCCGTATGAATACTGCTCCGCCTCATTACACACCAATACCACTGGGTCACTTTTCTAGCCCTTTGGAGAATCTCATCGCTGCATCGGCTCGTTTGGCGGCTCTCCCGATGGAAGGCGACTCTCCGACAACAATTAACATGAAGGGTGAGGGAACTTCTTCAGACGGCTCTGGCACAGCAGGATGCGTACTCTTACAATCGAGACAGAATCCATTCAACCCATCACCCAAGCCGGAGCCCGAGTTATAGCAGGCATATGGACTCAGCTGCTATGTCGAGCAATGCTCAATGCCGTAACCAACCGCGCAGGCATGAGCCGGTGCAGGGGGGCCCTTAACTTGGCGGATCAAGAGAGAATCTGTCAAGAGGCTGAGCGGGCGGTTCAACTGGCAGCTGAGCAGGCGGCTCATCAGGCTTTTCCGGTTTATCTGGCAACCTCTATTGAGGCAAGAGTGGCCACAAGAACAGGAGGTGTCCCTTGCCTGGTGTCGGCTATACGTAATGAGCACTTGCCAAAAGACTTTAAGGGGCCTCGTAAGGTGCCTAATTACAGGGCCGACTTACAGCCTGGGCATGGATTGAAAGTTATGAGATGGCGATGGAGCTATTGGAGGTCAGCGACGCAGCAATGGCTAAGTATTTCATTATGATGTTGGATGGAACGGCTCGCACTTGGTTGAAAGGGTTGCCACCCAACTCCATCGGCTCATGGGCGGAGTTAAAAGCCCGGTTCATTCAGAACTTCAAGGACACATGTAAACAACCTATGTCAATCGTGGACCTGACTAATTTTAAGTAGGAGGAAGGTGACTCCACGACCCATTGGGTGCGCTGGGTCAAGGAGATAATACATTCATCTAATAAGATGGATGCCGGATCTGCGGTCTTAATGTTGGAGAAAAATTGCTGTTTTGAACCTCTGAAATAGAAGCTGGGGCGGCTCAAGCATGATTGTAATGACATGGGCCGGTTGATGGCGGCCCTGGTTAAATATGCTGATTCTGGCAGTACCAAGGATCCCGTGTCTGATGAAGAAAAGACAGGGAAAGGAAAGAAGAACGACAACGGCAAGGGTCACCAGCATAACCCGGCGAATCAAGGAGGTAATAAACGTAAGGATGACGAGTTTGTGGCTAACACCAATACACAGGGCAACAACCAACGACGCAAGGGTAGGCCACCTCCTCGGTCAGGCGGGTCAGGTCCCACCCTTGAGCAACTACCGAATGAACCTTGTCCAAGACACGGCACCCGGGAGAAGCCAGCTACCCATCTATGGAAGGACTGTACGATCATGAAGGCATTTAAAAATTCCAACATGTTTGATGGTAGCCATGGACCTGGCGGCAGTTCAGGCGGGGGCGGCTTTCATGGCCCGGGCGCTGGTTCAGGCGGAGGCGGTTTTCATGGTCAGGGCCATCCGGGTAACCAGGATGGCTATAATCAGCAACCCGGCCAAAGTATGTTGGGGAACGTTGCAGAAAACAAAAATTTTCCTACGGTTTCACCAAGATCCATCTAGGAGTTCATCTAGCAACGAGTGATTAGATGCATCTACGTACCTTGTAGATCGCGAGCGGAAGCGTTCAAAGAACGGGGATGATGTAGTCGAACACGACGTGATTCAAATCACCGATGATCTTAGCACCGAACGGACGGTGCCTCCGCGTTCAATACACGTACAGAACGGATGACGTCTCCTCCTTTCTTGATCCAGCAAGGGGGGAAGAGAGGTTGATGAATATCCAGCAACATGACGGCGTGGTGGTGGATGCAGGGCGTCACAGTAGCAGGGCTTCGCCTATACTGCGAGAGAGAGACGTAACGGGGAGAGAGGAAGCACCAAAGGCTGAGGTATGAAATCCCTCCTCTCCCCCACTGTATATAGGAGGGCCAAGGGGGGTGGTGCGCCAGCCCAGGAGATCTAATCTCCTTGGTGCGGCGGCCAGGGGAGGGTTTCCCTCCCTCCCAAGGCACCTCGGGGTGCCTTCCACCACTTGGACTCCTCCGTGGTGGAAACCCTAGGCGCATGGGCCTAGTAAAGCTGGTGCCCTTGGCCCATATAGGCCAAGGCGCACCCCCTACAGCCCATGTGGCCCCCCCGGGACAGGTGGCCCCACCCGGTGGGCCCCCGGGACCCCTCCGGTGGTCCCGGTACAATACCGATAACCCCGAAACTTGTCCCGATGGCCGAAACAGCACTTCCTATATATAATTCTTTACCTCCGGACCATTCCGGAACTCCTCGTGACGTCCGGGATCTCATCCGGGACTCCGAACAACATTCGGATTACTGCATATACATATCTTCATAACCCTAGCGTCACCGAACCTTAAGTGTGTAGACCCTACGGGTTCGGGAGACAAGCAGACATGACCGAGACGACTCTCTGGTCAATAACCAACAGCGGGATCTGGATACCCATGATGGCTCCCACATGCTCCACGATGATCTCATCGGATGAACCACAATGTCGAGGATTAATCAACCCCGTATACAATTCCCTTTGTCAATCGGTATGTTACTTGCCCGAGACTCGATCGTCGGTATCCTAATACCTTGTTCAATCTCGTTACCGGCAAGTCACTTTACTCGTACCGTAACGCATGATCCCATGACCAACCACTTGGTCACCTTGAGCTCATAATGATGATGCATTACCGAGTGGGCCCAGTGATACCTCTCCGTTATATGGAGTGACAAATCCCAGTCTCGATCCGTGTCAACCCAACAGACACTTTAGGAGATACCTGTAATGCACCTTTATAGTCACCCAGTTACGTTGTGACGTTTGATACACCCAAAGCACTCCTACGGTATCCGGGAGTTACACGATCTCATGGTCAAAGGAAAAGATACTTGACATTGGAAAAGCTCTAGCAAACGAACTACACGATCTTTGTGCTATGCTTAGGATTGGGTCTTGTCCATCACATCATTCTCCTAATGATGTGATCCCGTTATCAATGACATCCAATGTCCATAGCCAGGAAACCATGACTATCTGTTGATCAACGAGCTAGTCAACTAGAGGCTTACCAGGGACATATTATGGTCTATGTATTCACACGTGTATTACGATTTCCGGATAATACAGTTATAGCATGAATAAAGACAATTATCATGAACAAAGAAATATAATAATAATACTTTTATTATTGCCTCTAGGGCATATTTCCAACAGTCTCCCACTTGCAGTAGAGTCAATAATCTAGTTACATTATGATGAATCGAACACCCATGGAATTCTGGTGTTGATCATGTTTTGCCCTAGGGAGAGGTTTAGTCAACGGATCCGCTACATTCAGGTCCGTATGTACTTTACAAATCTCTATGTCTCCATTTTGAACATTTTCACGAATGGAGTTGAAGCGACGCTTGATGTGCCTTGTCTTCTTGTGAAACCTGGGCTCCTTGGCAAGTGCAATAGCTCCAGTGTTGTCACAAAAGAGTTTGATTGGCCCCGACGCATTGGGTATGACTCCTAGGTCGGTGATGAACTCCTGCACCCATATTGCTTCATGTGCTGCCTCCGAGGCTGCCATGTACTCCGCTTCACATGTAGATCCCGCCACGACGCTCTATTTGCAACTGCACCAGCTCACTGCTCCACCATTCAACATATACACGTATCCGGTTTGTGACTTAGAGTCATCCAGATCTGTGTCGAAGCTAGCGTCGACGTAACCCTTTACGACGAGCTCTTCGTCACCTCCATAAACGAGAAACATTTCCTTAGTCCTTTTCAGGTACTTCAGGATATTCTTGACCGCTGTCCAGTGTTCCTTGCCGGGATTACTTTGGTACCTTCCTACCAAACTTACGGCAAGGTTTACATCAGGTTTGGTACACAGCATGGCATACATAATAGAACCTATGGCTGAGGCATAGGGGATGATACTCATCTCTTCTATCTCTTCTGCCGTGGTCGGGCATTGAGCTGAGCTCAATCTCACACCTTGCAAAACAGGCAAGAACCCTTTCTTGGACTGATCCATTTTGAACTTCTTCAAAATCTTATCAAGGTATGTGCTTTGTGAAAGACCTATGAGGCGTCTTGATCTATCCCTATAGATCTTGATGCCTAATATATAAGCAGCTTCTCCAAGGTCCTTCATTGAAAAACTCTTATTCAAGTAGGCCTTGATGCTGTCCAAGAGTTCTATATCATTTCCCATCAAAAGTATGTCATCTACATATAATATGAGAAATGCTACAGAGCTCCCACTCACTTTCTTGTAAATGCAGGCTTCTCCATAAGTCTGCGTAAACCCAAACGCTTTGATCATCTCATCAAAGCGAATGTTCCAACTCCGAGATGCTTGCACCAGCCCATAAATCGAGCGTTGGAGCTTGCACACCTTGTCAGCATTCTTAGGATCGACAAAACCTTCCGGCTGCATCATATACAACTCTTCCTTAAGGAAACCATTAAGGAATGCCGTTTTGACGTCCATTTGCCATAGTTCATAATCATAGAATGCGGCAATCGCTAACATGATTCGGACGGACTTCAGCTTCGCTACCAGTGAGAAAGTCTCATCGTAGTCAACCCCTTGAACTTGTCGATAACCCTTAGCGACAAGCCGAGCTTTATAGATGGTCACATTACCATCCGCGTCTATCTTCTTCTTAAAGATCCATTTATTTTCTATGGCTCGCCGTTCAACGGGCAAGTCAGTCAAAGTCCATACTTCGTTTTCATACATGGATCCTATCTCGGATTTCATGACTTCCAGCCATTTTTCAGAATCCGGGCCCGCCATCGCTTCTTCATAGTTCATAGGTTCACTGTTGTCTAACAACATGATTTCCAAGACAGGGTTGCCGTACCACTCTGGTGCGGAACGTGTCCTTGTGGACCTTCGAATTTCAGTAGGAGCTTGATCAGAAGTATCTTGATCATCATCAATAACTTCCTCTCTAGTCGGTGCAGGCACCTTAGGAACATTTTCTTGAGTTGCGCCATTTACCGGTTCAAGAGGCAATACTTCATCAAGTTCTACTTTCCTCCCACTTACTTCTTTCGAGAGAAACTCTTTCTCTAGAAAGGACCCATTCTTGGCAACAAAGATCTTGCCTTCGGATCTGAGGTAGAAGGTATACCCATAAGTTTCTTTAGGGTATCCTATGAAGACGCATTTTTCCGACTTGGGTTCGAGCTTTTCAGGCTGAAGTTTCTTGACATAAGCATCGCATCCCCAAACTTTTAGAAATGACAGCTTAGGTTTCTTCCCAAACCATAATTCATACGGTGTCGTCTCAACGGATTTCGACGGAGCCCTATTTAAAGTGAATGCGGCAGTCTCTAAAGCATAGCCCCAAAAAGATAGCGGTAAATCGGCAAGAGACATCATAGATCGCACCTTATCTAATAGAGTGCGATTACGACGTTCGGACACACCGTTACGCTGAGGTGTTCCAGGCGGCGTGAGTTGTGAAACTATTCCACATTTTCTTAAGTGTGTGCCAAATTCGTGACTCAAGTATTCTCCTCCACGATCTGATCGTAGAAACTTGATTTTCCTGTCACGTTGATTCTCAACCTCACTCTAAAATTCTTTGAACTTTTCAAAGGTTTCAGATTTGTGTTTCATTAAGTAGACATACCCATATCTACTCAAGTCATCAGTGAGGGTGAGAACATAATGATAGCCTCCGCGAGCCTCAACACTCATTGGACCGCACACATTAGTATGTATGATTTCCAATAAGTTGGTTGCTCGCTCCATTGTTCCTGAGAACGGAGTCTTGGTCATTTTTCCCATGAGGCATGGTTCGCACGTGTCAAATGATTCATAATCAAGAGACTCTAAAAGTCCATCTACATGGAGCTTCTTCATGCGTTTGACACCTATGTGACCAAGGCGGCAGTGCCACAAGTATGTGGGACTATCATTATCAACCTTACATCTTTTGGTACTCACACTATGAACATGTGTAGTAATACGCTCGAGATTCATTAAGAATAAACCATTGACTATCGGAGCATGACCATAAAACATATCTCTCATATAAATAGAACAACCATTATTCTCGGATTTAAATGAGTAGCCATCTCGTATTAAACGAGATCCTCATACAATGTTCATGCTCAGACATGGCACTAAATAACAATTATTGAGGTTTATAACTAATCACATAGGTAAATGTAGAGGTAGCGTGCCGATGGCGATCACATCGACCTTGGAACCATTCCCGACGCGCATCGTCACCTCGTCCCTTTCCAGTTTCCGTTTATTCCGCAGCTCCTGTGGTGAGTTACAAATATGAGCAACGGCACCGGTATCAAATACCCAGGAGTTACTACGAGTACTGGTAAGGTACACATCAATTACATGTATATCAAATATACCTTTGGTGTTGCCGGCCTTCTTGTCCGCTAAGTATTTGGGGCAGTTCCGCTTCCAGTTACCCTTCCCTTTGCAATAAAAGCACTCTGTCTCAGGCTTGTGTCCATTCTTTGACTTCTTCCCGACAGCTTGCTTGCCGGGCGCAGCAACTTCCTTGCCGTCCTTCTTGAAGTTCTTTTTACCCTTGCCCTTCTTGAACTTAGTGGTTTTATTCATCATCAACACTTGATGTTCCTTCCTGACTTCTACCTCTGCTGATTTCAGCATAGCAAATACTTCAGGAATGGTCTTTACCATCCCCTGCATATTGAAGTTCATCACAAAGCTCTTGTAGCTTGGTGGAAGCGACTGGAGGATTCTGTCAATGACCGCGTCATCCGGGATATTAACTCCCAGCTGAGTCAAGCGGTTATGTAACCCAGACATAGTGAGTATGTGCTCACTGACAGAACTATTTTCCTCCATCTTACAGCTGAAGAACTTATCGGAGACTTCATATCTCTCGATCCGGGCATGAGCTTGAAAAACCATTTTTAGCTCTTCGAACATCTCATATGCTCCATGTCTCTCAAAACGCTTTTGGAGCCCCGGTTCTAAGCTGTAAAGCATGCTGCACTGAACGAGGGAGTATTCATCAGAACGTGTCTGCCAAGCGTTCATAGCGTGTTGGTTCTGTGGGATGGGTGGATCACCTAGCGGTGCTTGTAGGACATAATCTTTCTTGGCAGCTATGAGGATGATCCTCAGGTTCCGGACCCAGTCCGTATAGTTGCTGCCATCGTCTTTCAGCTTGGTTTTCTCTAGGAACGCGTTGAAATTGAATACAACGTTGGCCATTTGATCTACAGGACATATTGTAAAGATTTTAGACTAAGTTCATGATAATTAAGTTCATCTAATCAAATTATTAATGAACTCCCACTCAGATTAGACATCCCTCTAGTCATCTAAGTGTTACACGATCCAAGTCAACTAAGCCGTGTCCGATTAACACGTGAGACGGACTAGTCATCGTCGGTGAACATCTCCATGTTGATCGTATGTTCCATACGACTCGTGTTCGACCTTTCGGTCTCTGTGTTCCGAGGCCATGTCTTCACATGCTAGGCTCGTCAAGTTAACCCTAAGTGTTTTTGCATGTGTAAAACTTCTTACACCCGTTGTATGTGAACGAAAGGATCTATCACACCCGATTAACACGTGGTGCTTCGAAGCGACGAACTGTAGCAACGGTGCACAGTTAGGGGAGAACACTTCTTGAAATTGTTGTAAGGGATCATCTTATTTACTACCGTCGTTTTAAGTAAACAAGATGCAAAACATGATAAACATCACATGTAATCAAATAATAATAGTGACATGATATGGCCAATATCACATAGCTCCTTTGATCTCCATCTTGGGGCTCCATGATCATCCTTGTAGATCGTCATACTCATCGACATGTAAGTCGTGATTCCTTGTACAAGAACATGATCAATCTCATACATCACATATATCATTCATCACATCCTTTTGGCCATATCACATCACATAGCATACCCTTGCAAAAACAAGTTAGACGTCCTCTAATTGTTGTTTGCATGTTTTACGTCGCTGCTATGGGTTTCTAGCAAGAACGTTTCTTACCTACGCAATGACCACAACGTGATATGCCAATTGCTATTTACCCTTCATAAGGACCCTTTTCATCGAATCCGATCCGACTAAAGTAGGAGAGACAGACACCCGCTAGCCACCTTATGCAACTAGTGCATGTCAGTCGGTGGAACCTGTCTCACGTAAGAGTACGTGTAAGGTCGGTCCGGGCCGCTTCATCCCACGATGCCGCCGGATCAAGATAAGACTAGTAACGGCAAGCATATTGAACAAAATCAACGCCCACAACTACTTTGTGTTCTACTCGTGCAAGAGAACTACGCATAGACCTAGCTCATGATGCCACTGTTGGGGAACATTGCAGAAAACAAATATTTTCCTACGGTTTCACCAAGATCCATCTAGGAGTTCATCTAGCAACGAGTGATTAGATGCATCTACGTACCTTGTAGATCGTGAGCGGAAGCGTTCAAAGAACGGGGATGATGTAGTCGAACACGACGTGATTCAAATCACCGATGATCTTAGCACCGAACGGACGGTGCCTCCGCGTTCAACACACGTACAGAACGGATGACGTCTCCTCCTTTCTTGATCCAGCAAGGGGGGAAGAGAGGTTGATGAAGATCCAGCAACACGACGGCGTGGTGGTGGATGCAGGGCGTCACAGTAGCAGGGCTTCGCCTATACTGCGAGAGAGAGACGTAACGGGGAGAGAGGAAGCACCAAAGGCTGAGGTATGAAATCCCTCCTCTCCCCCACTATATATAGCAGGGCCAAGGGGGGTGGTGCGCCAGCCCAGGAGATCTAATCTCCTTGGTGCGGCGGCCAGGGGAGGGTTTCCCTCCCCCCCAAGGCACCTCGGGGTGCCTTCCACCACTTGGACTCCTCCGTGGTGGAAACCCTAGGCGCATGGGCCTAGTAGGGCTGGTGCCCTTGGCCCATATAGGCCAAGGCGCACCCCCTACAGCCCATGTGGCCCCCCCGGGACAGGTGGCCCCACCCGGTGGGCCCCCGGGACCCCTCCGGTGGTCCCGGTACAATACCGATAACCCCGAAACTTGTCCCGATGGCCGAAACAGCACTTCCTATATATAATTCTTTACCTCCGGACCATTCCGGAACTCCTCATGACTTCCGGGATCTCATCCGGGACTCCGAACAACGTTCGGATTACTGCATATACATATCTTCATAACCCTAGCGTCACCGAACCTTAAGTGTGTAGACCCTACGGGTTCGGGAGACAAGCAGACATGACCGAGACGACTCTCCGGTCAATAACCAACAGCGGGATCTGGATACCCATGATGGCTCCCACATGCTCCACGATGATCTCATCGGATGAACCACGATGTCGTGGATTAATCAACCCCGTATACAATTCCCTTTGTCAATCGGTATGTTACTTGCCCGAGACTCGATCGTCGGTATCCCAATACCTTGTTCAATCTCGTTACCGGCAAGTCACTTTACTTGTAACGTAACGCATGATCCCGTGACCAACCACTTGGTCACCTTGAGCTCATAATGATGATGCATTACCGAGTGGGCCCAGTGATACCTCTCCGTTACATGGAGTACAAATCCCAGTCTCGATCCGTGTCAACCCAACAGACACTTTCGGAGATACCTGTAATGCACCTTTATAGTCACCCAGTTACGTTGTAACGTTTGATACACCCAAAGCACTCCTACGGTATCCGGGAGTTACACGATCTCATGGTCAAAGGAAAAGATACTTGACATTGGAAAAGTTCTAGCAAACGAATTACACGATCTTTGTGCTATGCTTAGGATTGGGTCTTGTCCATCACATCATTTTCCTAATGATGTGATCCCGTTATCAATGACATCCAATGTCCATAGCCAGGAAACCATGACTATCTGTTGATCAACGAGCTAGTCAACTAGAGGCTTACCAGGGACATATTATGGTCTATGTATTCACATGTGTATTACGATTTCCGGATAATACAGTTATAGCATGAATAAAGACAATTATCATGAACAAAGAAATATAATAATAATACTTTTATTATTGCCTCTAGGGCATATTTCCAACAAAGTAATCAGCAGCAACAGCAACAACAGTCCGGGTATCAGAGTAACCCAAAACAGTTGAATAGCGGGCTGTACCACGTATTTACCACTAGGTTATGCAAGAGGGACCAGAAGCTTCATAAGAGGGCTGTCAATGCTGTTGAGCCAGCGATTCCACGTTATTTGAGGTGGTCAGAACATCCTATTGTGTGGAGTAGGGAAGATCACCCTCCCCGAGTTGATAATCCGGGTCACTTGGCCTTGGTGGTGGCCCCTCAGGTTGGTGGATATAAGTTCACTAAGGTGCTCATGGACGGAGCCAGTAGCATCAACATCCTGTATTATGAGACGTTTCGTCAGATGGGGTTGACTGATAAGAGTCTTAAACAATCCAACACTATTTTTCATGGTGTTGTGCCCGGTAAGTCGGCATACCCAGTTGGTAAGATTGAATTGGAAGTAGCCTTTGGGGATGAATATGATTCCAGGTTTAAGAAGTTAACTTTTGAATTCCAGGGCTGAGAAAAACTGGGTAATTTGTGTATTAATCTTCTTCAAAAAGAATCAGCATTTTATCATGTTTTTGTTAAAAATGAGAATTGTTTTCCTGATCACAAAAGTTTCTGTTTTTCAGCAAGATCAAATCAACTATCACCGTAAGCCATCCCAAAGGTCTTACTTGGCACTTTATTGAAATGAAAGCAATAAAACATGATTACTATAGTAGCCTAATCATGTGAACACACAAAAACAATAGGTAAAAGTGTTGGATTGTCTCCCAACAAGCTCTTTTCTTTAATGCCTTTTAGTTAGGCATGATGATTTCAATGATGCTCGCGTAAAAGATAAGAGTTGAAACATAACAAGAGCATCATGAAGCATATGACTAGCACATTTAAGCCTAACCCACTACCTATGCATAGGGAGTTTGTGAGAAAACAATTTATGGGAGCAAGAATCAACTAGCATAGGAAGGCAAAACAAGCATAACTTCAAAACTTTCGTCACATAGAGAGGAAACTTGATATTATTGAGATATGTAAAAGCATATGTTCCTCTCTCATAATAATTTTCAGTAGCATCATGAATGAACTCAACAACATAACTTCCACATAACAAGAGCATCATGAAGCATAGAAAATTTATTACACTCCACACAAGCAAATTTATTCTGATGAATAATAGTGGGAGCAAACTCAATAAAATAACTATCATGGGGTGTAAAATTAAAATCATGATGACAAGTCTCATGGTTATCATTATTCTATATAGAATACATGTCATCGCCATAATCATCATAGATAGCAACTTTGTTGTCATAATCAATTGGAACCTCATCCAACATAATGGAATCATCATTAAATAAAGTCATGACCTCTCCAAATCCACTTTCATCAATATAATCATCATAAATTGGAGGCATGCTTTCATCATAGTAAATATTCTCGTCAAAACTTGGGGCACTAAAAATATCATCTTCATCAAACATAGCATCCCCAAGCTTATGGCTTTGCATATCATTAGCATCATGGATATTCAAAGAATTCATACTAAGAACATTGCAATCATGCTCGTCATTTATGACAAACATTTTATTGAATTATTCTTCTATCAATTGAGAAAAAATTTCCTTTCCATCATTTTCACGTAAGACATTATAAAGATGAATAATATGATGCAACTCAATTCCATTTTTAGTTTTATTTTATTAATCAAACTAGTGATAAAATAAGAAACTAAAAGATTCAACTTCAAGATCTAAATATATACCTTCATGCACTCACCTCCCTAGCAACGACACCAGAAAAGAGCTTCGTCGGCGGGATGTGAGTGCCACTTACCTAGCCTCCCCGGCAAAGGCGCCAGAAAAGAGCTTGATGTCTACTACGGAACTTTATTCTTGCAGACACGTGTTGGGCCTCCAAGCGCAGAGTTTTGTAGGACAGTAGCAATTTTCCCTCAAGTGGATGACCTAAGGTTTATCAATCCATGAGAGTTGTAGGATGAAGATGGTCTCTCTCAAACGACCCTGCAACCAAATATAAGAAATCTCTTGTGTCCCCAACACACCCAATACAATGGCAATTGTATAGGTGCACTAGTTCGGCGAAGAGACGGTGATAAAAGTGTAATATGGATGGTAGAAATATATATTTTTAATTTGAATAAATAAAAGCAGCAAGGTAGAAAATAGTAAACAGGCACAAAAACGGTATTGCAATGTTTGAAAATGAGGCCTAGGGTCCGTACTTTCACTAGTGCAACCTCTCAACAATGCTAATATAATTGGATCATATAACCACCCCTCAAAGTGAGATGAAGAATCACTCCAAAGTTCCTATCTAGCGGAGAACATAAGAATAAATTGTTTGTAGGGTACAAAACCACCTCAAAGCTATTCTTTCCGTTCGATCTATTCAAGAGTTCATACTAAAATAACACAAAGCTATTCTTTTCGTTCGATCTATCCTAGAGTTCATACTAAAATAACACCAAAGCAAATTCATATTCATAATACTCAATCCAACACAAAGAACTTCAAAGAGTGCCCCAAGATTTCTACCGGAGAAACAAAGACAAGAACGTGCATCAACCCTTTTGCATAGATTACCCCAATGACACCTCGGGAATCCGCGAGTTGAGTGCCAAAACATATATCAAGTGAATCAATATGATACCCCATTGTTACCACGAGTATTCAATTGCAAGACATATATCAAGTGCTCTCAAATCCATAAAAGTATTCAATCCGACAACAACGAAATCTCAAAGGGAAAACTCAATTCATCACAACAAAATAGAGAGGGGAAAACACCATATGATCCGACTATATTAATAAAGCCCGCGATACATCAAGATCGTGACATCTCAAGAACACGGGAGAGAGACATTAAACACATAGCTACTGGTACAAACCTTCAGCCCCGCGGGTGGACTACTCCCTCCTCATCATGGTAGCCGCCGGGATGATGAAGATGGCCACCGGAGATGACCCCCCTCCGGCAGGGTATCAGAACGGGGTCTAGATTGGTTTTTGGTGGCTATAGAGGCCTGCGGCAGCGGAACTTCTGATCTAGGTTAACTTTTGATGGTTTCTCTATTTATAGGATTTTTTGGCGTTGGTTTCACGCTAAGATGTGCCTCGAGGTGAGCACAACCCATAGGGGCAAGCCAGGCGCGCCCTGGTGGGTTGTGCCCTCCTCGTGGCTCTTTTGGCCCTCCCGTGAAGCTTCGGGGCTCTCTTTTGTTCCAAAAAATCATCAAAAAGTTTCAGCTCATTTGGAGAACTTTCATTTCTGCACAAAAAACAACACCATGGTAGTTCTGCTGAAAACATCGTCAGTCCGGGTTAGTTCCATGCGAATCATACCAAAACCATATAAGATTGTTGTAAACATGGCATGAATACTTCATAAATTATAGATACATTGGGGACGTATCAGGGGGCGCGTGCACGGGCATGGGCGTGGCGGGTGCAGCCAAATGCACTGGGACCGGCGCCGCGGTGGGTGGATGGGCCTGCATGGGGACAGGCGCTGGCGCTGGCATATACATGAGCTCGTGCGGGTCCGCAGAGACATCACTGACGCCCGCGATTTCTAGCTCTGCGATAGTGCTGGGCAACCAACCCGTCAATGCTATGGGGATGGTTGATACGTCTCCAACATATCTATAATTTTTGATTGCTCCATGCTATATTATGTACTGTTTTGGACATTATTGGGCTTTATTATCCACTTTTATATTATTTTTGGGACTAACCTATTAACTTGAGGCCCAGCCCAGAATTGCTATTTTTTTTGCCTATTTTAGGGTTTCAAAGAAAAGGAATATCAAACGGAGTCCAAACGGAATGAAACCTTCGGGAACGTGATTTTCTCACCGAACATAATCCAGGAGACTTGGACCCTACGTCAAGAAACAAAGGAGGAGGCCACGAGGTAGGGGGCGCGCCTACCCCCCCAGGTGCGCCCTCCACCCTCATGGGCCCCCTGTTGCTCCACCGACGTACTCCTTCCTCCTATATATACCTACGTACCCCCAAACGATCAGATACAGAGCCAAAACCCTAATTCCACGGCCGCAACTTTCTGTATCCACGAGATCCCATCTTGGGGCCTGTTCCAGAGCTCCACCGAAGGGGGTATCCATCACGGAGGGCTTCTACATCATCACCATAGCCCCTCCGATGAAGTGTGAGTAGTTCACCTCAGACCTACGGGTCCATAGTTATTAGCTAGATGGCTTCTTCTCTCTTTTTGGATCTCAATACAATTTTATCCCCCTCTCTTGTGGAGATCTATTCGATGTAATCTTCTTTTTGTGGTGTGTTTGTTGAGACTGATGAATTGTGGGTTTATGATCAAGTCTATCTATGAACAATATTTGAATCTTCTCTGAATTCTTTTATGTATGATTGGTTATCTTTGCAAGTCGCTTCGAATTATCAGTTTGGTTTGGCCTACTAGATTGATCTTTCTTGCAATGGGAGAAGTGCTTAGCTTTGGGTTCAATCTTGCGGTGTCCTTTCCCAGTGACAGTAGGGGCAGCAAGGCACGTATTGTATTGTTGCCATCGAGGATAACAAGATGGGGTTTTCATCATATTGCATGAGTTTATCCCTCTACATCATGTCATCTTGCTTAAGGTGTTACTCTGTTTTCATGAACTTAATACTCTATATGCATACTGGATAATGGTCGTTGAGTGGAGTAATAGTAGTAGATGCAGGCATGAGTTGGTCTACTTGTCTCAGACGTGATGCCTATATAAATGATCATACCTAGATATTCTCATAACTATGCTCAATTCTGTCAATTACTCAACAATAATTCGTTCACCCACCGTAGAATACCTATGCTCTTGAGAGAAGCCACTAGTGAAACCTATGGCCCCCGGGTCTATCTTCATCATATTAATCTTCCAATACTTAGTTACATCCTTTTCTTTTATTTTACTTTGCATCTTTATCATAAAAATACCAAAAATATTATCTTATCATATCTATCAGATCTCACTCTCGTAAGTGGTCGTGTAGGGATTGACAACCCCTTATCGCGTTGGTTGCGAGGATTTATTTGTTTTGTGCAGGTACGAGGGACTCGCGCGTAGCCTCCTACTGGGTTGATACCTTGGTTCTCAAAAACTAAGGGAAATACTTATGCTACTTTGCTGCATCATCCCTTCCTCTTCGGGGAAAACGAACGCAGTGCTCAAGAGGTAGCAATGGTCGCTGGCACGGGCGCGGGGATGGGAGTTAGGACGGGAGTGGGGGTAGCAACTGCCACGGCCAGCTTGTTCAGGGCCATGTCCATGAGGCCCCATTCCTCCTTATTTTCTATCTCCTCCGGCTCGGAGTCGCCTTCACAAAACTTGAATACTAGCGGCAGATGATCCTTCTGCGCCATTTCGTTGGTGGAGGACTTCGGGGGGAGGGGAATGGGAGGTGAACAGTAAGGCCGCCCGTATTAAGCAGCGGCTCGGTTGCCATTAATGGAGCGGAAGGCGGGTGGCCATGGAAGTCAAAGGGCTCGCTTCCCAGTGAGCCTGCGCAGCGTATAGCTCGCACGCTTCCCGATGAGCCTGTGCATTGGAGGACAGGTTGCACGCCTCTCGGTGTGCCTGCGCACCGGACTGCACCCGCACGCCTCCCGTTCAGTCAAGGTCAAACAGTTGTCCGCACGGCACCTCCTATAGCCATTAAAACCAAGACACGTGGCGTCACGTGAATGGTTAACAGAACGCACACGGTTTGAATTATACAAATGTTTAAGATATTAAAGTGCCATCTATTTGTTTCAAAATGCCTTTGTTGGCTGTTATTCGAGTACGCCTTCTCTCAAAATGGACACAAAAAATACCACAGCATGTCGGGTGCCATTCCATTATAGCATGCCAAGTTTCATGAATTTCAGACGAGTTTTGCATTTACTAGAATTTAAAAACAAAGTATCTCAACATTTTGCTGGCAATCAACGGTACCCTGGTGTTTGAAATTCATTCCCATTTCTTCCATTGGACCTAAGCATGCACCCAAGGACAAATATTTGATTTTTCAACCAATTTATATGCACTGGAGCATGTGCATGTAGTTCAAATTTGAATTATGCACATAAATGCATTGAAAACTCAGTTAATGCATAAAATGTCCAAATGAACCCCGAAAAATCAAAAAAATTGACACAACACTCCTGTTGTTCTATGTTGACACGAGAAAAATTTTGATACCAATAAGAGGCAATGGGTATCGATTCGTCCGCAAAGGTGGATCGTTCCCTACCGAAACCATCATGCTTGTTGTGAGAAGCTCTGGTTTGTGAGAAGCATATACCCAAACCTGCCCCAAATGGAACAAAAATTTTACCCCTACATGTTGATATCGCTCCATGATAGAATGCCAAGTTTCATGAATTTTAGACGAGTTTTGGATTTACTAGAATTTAAAAACAAGGTATATCAATGTTTGCGGCTGAGTGACAGTGGCAAGGTGTTTGACACTCACTCCCATTTCTTGCATGGGACCTAAGCATGCAACCAAGGACACATATTTGAATTTTCAACCAATTTATATGCATTAGAGCATGTGCATGTAGTTCAAATTTGAATTATGCACACAGATGCATTGAAAACTCAATTAATGCATAAAAATGTCCAAACGAACCCCAAAAATCCCAAAAATTGACACAACGCTCCTCTTGTTCTATGTTGACACTAGGAAAAAATTGAAAGCGAGAAGAGGCAATGGACATCGTTTCGTCTAGAAAGGTGAAACGTTCCCTACCGAAACCATCAGGCTTGTTGTGAGAAGCTTTGGTTTGTGAGAAGATGTAACACCCTCGATGCAACTATAGCTCCCACGTGTCGAGGCACGACTTAGAGACATAATCGCATTGAAGGCATATGTCGCAAGTTAGGCAATCTTCACAACATCCCATGTAATATAGATAATAAAAGGGGAGATAACATAGTTGGCTTACACTCACCACGTCAATCAAGTACATAAATAGCATTACAACATTCAAACACTCATGGCCCGACTACGGCGCCAAAATAAAAGACAACCCAACATGCGACACGGTCCCGGTCACCCCAACTGGGCACCACTACTGATCATCAGGAAAAGAAACATAGTATCGCTGAGAGTCCTCGTCGAACTCCCACTTGAGCTCGAGCGCGTCACCTGGAGCGGAATCTTCAGGCCCTGCATCTGGTGTAATAGTAATCTATGAGCCACAGGGACTCAGCAATCTCGCACCCTCGCAATCAAGGCTATTTAAGCTTAATAGGTAAGGCAAGGAAAATATAAGTGGAGCTGCAGCAAGCGGCTAGCATATATGGTGGCTAACCTGTTCGCAAAGGAGAGCGAGAAGAGGGGGCAAGGCGCGAGCGAGAAACTAGAGGACAACCTACGCAAGCATTACTCCAACACCGTGATCACTTCCCGGACTCCGCCGAGAAGAGACCATCACGGTAACTCACACTGTTGACTCATTTTAATTAAGTTAAGATTCAAGTTGTCTACAACCGGACATTAACAAATTCCCATCTGCCCATAACCGCGGGCATGACTTTCGAAAGTTCAAATCCCTGCAGGGGAGTCCCAACTTAGCCCATGACAAGCTCTCAGGGTCAACGAAGGAATAGACCTCCTCCCGAGACGTTCCGATCAGACTCGGTACCTCGGTTCTTCAAGACACTTCGACAGGTTAAAACAAATCCAGCAACAGCGCCCGAATGTGCCGACAAATCCTGATAGGAGCTGCACATATCTCGTTCTCAGGGCACACTCAGATAAGCAATCCGTACAACTAAAACCAGCCCTCGAGTTTCCCCGAGGTGGCGCTGCAAGGGGCTCTAGGTTGGACCAACACTCAGAGGAGCACTTGCCCGGGGGGTTTAAATAAGATGACCCTCAGGCTCCGGAAACCCAAGGGAAAGAGAGGCTAGGTGGCAAATGGTAAAACCAAGGTTGGGCATTACTGCAAAATCTTTAAACAACGCGAACTATCACGGGGTTCCCATTATAACCCAACCGCGTAAGGAACGCAAAATCCGGGAACATAACACCGATATGACGGAAACTAGGGCGGCAAGAGTGGAACAAAACACTAGGCGAGAGGCCGAGCCTTCCACCCTTTACCAAGTATATAGATTCATTAAGATAACATGGAAATATAATGATATCCCAACAAGTAAATAGTGTTCCAACAAGGAACGGTCTCCAAACTTCACCTGCAACTAGCAACGCTATAAGAGGGGCTGAGCAAAGCGGTAACATAGCCAATCAACGGTTTGCTAGGACATGGTGGGTTAGAGGTTTGACATGGAAATATGGGAAGCTTGAAAGCAAGTGGTAGGCATCGTAGCATTGGCATAGCAAAAGAGCGAGCATCTAGCAAAGCAAAGATAGTAGTGATTTCGAGGGTATGATCATCTTGCCTGCAAAGTTGTCAGAGTTGCCTGGATCCTCGAAAGCAAACACAACGGGCTCCTCGTTAGAGAACTCGTCTCCCGGCTCTACCCAAACAAGACAAACAAGCAACAAGGACACAATCAACCACGTGCAAGGATCAAACAATAAGATGCAAACATGGTATGCTATGCGGAATGCAATATGTGATGCATATGCAAGATTTGACAAGGAATGCATGAACCTGGCCTCAACTTGGAAAACCAAGTGTGCCACTGGAAATATGAGATGAAAATGCTTGAAAACGATATAAAGAACGCCGGAATCGGAGTTATGGTTTGGAAATGGCAAGCGATTCAAATATGACACCGGTCTGCGATTTACAGCAAGTAGGCATCTAAATGCAATGAGATGAACATGCTATAGCACTCAAACATGGCATCAAAATACATGGCAGGGATGCATTCAAGATGCTTAACAAAAGTCTAGCACTGAGCTACGGCTCAAACAAGCATGGCAAAAATGCATATGGTAAACAGATTTCAGACTTGGTGAAATTAACACTTGTCTGAAATCTCAGATCAGGTAGCACTCTTTGGAGCAACAAAACTACATGCTACGGGACCTGAACATGGCAAAGTAAAACATGGCATGGAGCTACTCAAAAAGCTTAACAAAAGTCCCTTAGTGACCTTGAGCCAAAAGGGATCAGAAAACATATTAGCAAGCATGTGAACATAGCAAAAGCATAATTAGTTTTCAGACTTAGTGAAAACTGGCACATGCTGAAACATATCTCAAGTAGGCATGTTTACGAGCTCGATGCACTCACTACGGAGAAAGTCATGAAAAGATAAGCATACATCCATCAAGAATATACAAAATGCAAGCTAGACATGGCAAGAACAATTGCATAGCATGCACGGATCAACTACAACATCATCGGCAAAATTGCTAACAAGTAGACAATCTGCCCGGAATCACGAAGTAGCAAAAGTAGAGCTCGATTGACTCAAGCTAGGGTGCTCCATAATTGCAAAAAAAGACATGGATGGATAGAGCACTACAAGACTAATAAAATATCCATACTGATCATCCTCAAAAGAGGCACGGATCACTAGGAAATAACATGAACATATGGCAATATGAGATAAACAGCTCAAGGACTTAGTGGAAATGCTAAGTCCCTGAAATCAGCATTACCATGGGCCTCACTTTACAAGCTTGTGCTAGTCACCACACACATCACAAAAATACATGGGTTGCACCTCTGGAAAGATGGAAAAACCCTTAACAAAACATATGTAGAGCACCAGGGCATACCATGCACACAATAATCATGGCAAAAATGACAAATATCTAAATGGAGCAGCAGATCTGACAAATATCTCAAGTAGCACTCTTCTAACAGCATTTCGGGCATCAAGATGAACTCAAATGAAAATGATGCAATGGAATGAAATGATGTACTCTCTGATTCGAACATTTTGATATGCCATATGCCCAAAACGGAGATACGTATGAGGAGATACAACAAGATGAACATGAGCAAATAATCTGCAGACTTAGGCGAAATAAAAAAAGGTCAACCCTAGGGTTTGAATTCCAAATCTGAGATCCGGGGCATGTTTCCCGAGGTCCGCCGGAATCAATGTTCACCGGAGGAGCTCGTGGTGGCCGGAGCTCGTCGCCGTCGCCGGACTTGGCGGATCCGGCCGGAGGAGGACGGGGGCGGCACCGGCAAGGCGATGGCGGGCGGTGGCCGGACCGGGTGTGGCGGCGCGCGGGCGAGTCGTCGGTGACGACGCAAAGCTCGGCAAGGTGGGCCGC
>NC_041390.1:435675700-435720736 GCF_002162155.2 Triticum dicoccoides
CGGGGGCCTCTCCCGGGCCGCGCAGGCCGGTGCAGTGGGAGACGACAGCGGCGAACGGCGGCGTGCCACGTGGCGGCAGGGAGGCAGATCGAACGTGTCCGGCCGGCGGAATTTTTGTCCGGTCGCGAGGAGAGGGAGAGAGTTAGGGTTTCACCCGTGAATTTTGGAGGGGGTTCTATATATAGGCATAGAGGGAGCTAGGAGTGTCCAAATGAGGTGCGGTTTCGGCCACGCGATCGTGATCGAACGCTCTAGAGGATGGAGAGGGTTTAGGTGGGTTTTGGGCCAACTTGGAGGGGTGTTGGGCTGCAACACACACGAGGCCTTTTCGGTCCCTCGGTTAACCGTTGGAGCATCAAACGAAGTCCAAATGGTACGAAACTTGACAGGCGGTCTACCGGTAGTAAACCAAGGCCGCTTGGCAAGTCTCGGTCCAATTCGGAAATGTCTAATCCCCACACACGAAAGAAAGGTAGAAATGACCACCGAAGGAGAACGAAGCGCCGGAATGCAAAACGGACAACGGGGAAAATGCTCGAATGCAAGAGATGAACACGTATGCAAATGAAATGCACATGATGACATGATATGAGATGCATGACAACGACAACAACACACGGAGACAAAAACCTAAACCAAAGAAAATAAAATAACTTAACGCCGGAAACGGCAAGAGTTGGATTACAAATTGGGTAAATCATATCCGGGGTGTTACAGAAGCATATCCCAAAAACCTGCTGTAAGTGCATCTAGTGCCACCCCTAGTTGGTTTTGGAGTATTGACGACCAACCTAGTTGAGGGACTAATGTGTTTGTGAGAATTGCAGGATAACACAGGTAGAAGTCCCTCATTGATTCGGTTTTCCTACCAGAGATGACCCCTAAAAATGTATGAAGACATTAAAGTCAAAGGTGGTATGTGAAGACATTCACATTGAAGACTATGACAAGAGAAGACATCGCATGAAGACTATGGAGCTCGAAGACTTAGATCTTTCGTAGTTCTTTTTCTTCTTTGTTGAGTCATAGGAACCACCGTACTGTTAAGTGGGGTCCAAGAGAACCAGTCAGAATGACTGAAGTGATGCTTAACCAAAATTCTATGTCTTTGAGTGAAGACTATGAGAGCGAATCTTGTCCAGAGTTGGACAAGTCAGCTTTGCCTGTAGCCCAAGTAAAGTTGTCGTGTGTGTTTGAAATCTGACCATTGGAACACGTGTCAGTTCCTTAGTGACCCAGGGTCATTTCGGACAAATCAGGTCGGGTTGCCTAGTGGCTATAAATAGCCCACCCCCTACAACCATAAACGGTTGGCTGCTCAGAGTTAAAGTACGGCTGTTGTCGTTTGAGAGCAACCCACCTCGAAGCCTTTGAGAGAGAATTCCTTGTGAGGATAAAGTCCTAACCACCCAGAGCTAAAGAGTGTTAGGCATCACTTAAGTCGTCCTGTCTATGTGATCTGAAGACTTATTACACTTGAGGACTGTGAATCCTCCAGCCGGTTAGGCGTCACGTTCTAAGCATCTAAGAGTCATTGTGGATCGCCGGTGAACGAAGTCTATGAAGGTTTGGGAGTCTACCTTGAAGACTTACCAGAGTGATTGGGCGAGGTCTGCGTGACCTTAGCTCAAGGGGAATACGGTTAGGACTAAGGGTTCTGAGCTGCGTGTTCAGGACTGGGTGTCCGGGACTGTGTGTCCTCAGGTTTAAATACCTAGCCTCCCTAACCAGATGTACAGTTGTCACAGCACCTGGAACTGGTCCAACAAATCATTGTCTTCAACGAGTCACAGGTTTCATCCTTCCCTTCCCTTTACTTACTGTTGGTCCTTGTGTCATTGCATGATTGCATTATCTTTTGTCTTCACTGAGTGACTACTTGTTCTGATTGGCTTCACAATATCTTCCTACCTGATCCTTACTACCTAGCTGCTATTAGTCATTGTGCTTTCACTTCTTTGGTTACTTGACTAAGGTTCCCTAATGTAGTCTATCTTCCGCTGCGTGGTAATAGGTTTACTTCTATCGTTTGTCTTCGAAACTTCCATGTTTTGAAGACTTTCTTAAAAATCGCCTATTCACCCCCCTCTAGTCGATCACTAGCACTTTCAATTGGTATTAGAGCAAGGTACTCCCTTGTTCTGTGTGATTCGGTTTGACCACCTGGAGTTTTAGCTATGTCGACTGCAGGGATAATTAAAGTCTCTGCTGCGTGCCCCGTCTTCGATGGAACTGAATATCCCTACTGGAAGAATAAGATGCGCATGCATCTTGAAGCCATTGATGTCGACCTATGGTATGTCGTCAAGAACGACATTCCCAAGGCTGGAGAAGGTGTCACTGCTGCTGATGTCAAGAACTTCGTTCAACTGGACTCTACTGCCAAGAATATCATTTGTGGTCATCTGACCAAAGGACAGTATGGCCGAGTGAGTGCGTTGGAGACTTCCAAGCTAGTCTGGGACTGGCTCTCCAAGGTCAACGAAGGCGTCTCCACCCAGAGAGATCAGAGAATCAGTGTCCTTCGCAACCTCTTCAACTGCTTCAAGATAAATGACAATGAGAATGTCCAGCTCATGTTTGATCGACTCACTGACATCACAAAGGATCTTCAAGCCCTCGGCGCCACTGATATCACCAAGCATGAAGTAGTCAAGACACTCCTGAGATCAATTGACAGTTCGTTTGACACCCTAGCCTTGATGATTCAAGAACGCCTGATTTCAAGACACTTGATCCATCTGACATACTTGAGAGGCTCAACACACACGAGTTTCAGCTTTCTGAGAAAAGAGACATCTACGGTCCCAGCTATGGGCGAACTCGTGCCTTGAAGGCAAAAGATATCTCCTCATCCGAAGAAGAATCTGACAGCAGTTCTGAAGACATTGGAAAGGAGCTTGCTATGCTTGTGAAGAAGTTCCAAAAATTCACCAAGAAGAAAGGGTTCAGAAAGTCTTCACGATCAAGCTCAAGGAATGATGAAGCTTCTACTCATGACTACAAGAAGAGAACATGTCACAAGTGCAAGAAACCTGTCCACTACATCTCTGAGTGTCCACAGTGGGACAATGAGAACAAGAAGAAGAAATACTCAAAGTTTTCTTCCAAGTCTTCCTCAAAGTCTTCATCACACAAGAAGAGCTCATCTGGCAAGGCACGTGCGTTTGTTGGCAAGGAAATGGATTCTGAGGAGGAGTCTGCTTCTGAGGAGGCGGAGGTGGAGCCTAAGGAGGAGTCCGATTCTGGCGTTGCGAGTCTGGCTACAACATACATTGCAAAGTCCATTGTCAACACTGAAGACAATGACTTCATCACCGACACCGATGCAAATGACAAGGACTACTCCGCTCCTTCCTACTGCTTCATGGCACGTGGTGCCAAGGTAAACACACGCACTACTCACTATCAAACATCCAGTGACGATGAATCTGATTGTGATTCCAAACCTAGCTACAAAACACTTGCTAAAATTGCAACTGAACAACAGAAAGCTATGGAACACATTCAAAAACTGTTAGACAAAAGCGATGATCTGTTAGACGCTGAAATGACTCAATCTCAGTCCTTAATTGAAGACATAAAAAATCTTCACGTTAAGTATGAGGAACTTGAAAGTCGTCACAAAACGCTCTCAACAACTCATGAAAGGCTGTCCTACGATTATCTTCAGAGGAAGCAAGACCTTGAGAAATTGAGAGCGGCTCATGAAGATCTTCAAAAGGAAAACGAGTCACTTCGCTCCAAACAGATCAGTTCAGCTCAGGAAGGATTTGAATCACCATGTCTTAAATGCATTGAGCGTGATAATGCTACTTCTGTTGCTGAATGTTCTACTGCTGCTACTGTTGCAATATCTTCACCTGCTGATGTGGTAACTAACCCCTCTGCTGAGGATACCACTGCTATTGCTGATGAGAATGCTAGGTTGAAGACACTGCTTGAAACAGGGATGTACAAAAGTCTCAGAGGGCATCACACACTATGTGATGTCCTCAAAAGACAAATCCTAAACCGAAACCCTAGGAAAGAGGGTGTTGGGTTCGAAAGGAAAATGAATGCCGATGGCTCCTACTGGAAACCTGAGCAGTACCCGAAAACCACATGGGTTGCTGCAAAGGAACCTTCAGCGGATCCATCCACCCTATCTGGCTTTACTTGTGCTAATCCCATTGTTATTGATGAATCCTTTGATCCAAACTACAAACTGTTTAAGAATCAGAATGGTGAAGTGTTTTCCAGGTATATTGGTACTAACTGCGGGAATGGACCGCCTATGAAGAAGATCTGGGTACCGAAAAGGTGTTTGGAGAATCTTCCTGTGAATGTCATCATGACACCACAGGTGAAAAAGAAAAACCCTAGACCACAGGCTTCATACGGTCCAAAGGCTTCATACAGACAGAGGACTCACCGGAGTCGCACTAACGCAAATGTTTTGCAGGGAAGCCATACTCAGGCCTATGAATATGAGCGCGGTTCATCAAACCGCCATGTTCATAAGACCAAGAACTATTCTGCTTATTCTTATGAGTACTATTGTCCACCTACAAGACTTTTTGCTAGGGCTCCAAAGCCAAAGTTCTCAGATGCTGCACTTAGACTCATTGCTTCAAAGCCACCCTTGAAGATGTGGGTGGCTAAGAAAGCTTAACTCTCTTTTGCAGGGAAAGGTCTCGAGCAGAAAACCAAAATCGTCTGACGCTATTGCTGGGGACCTTAAACATCTTGTAGGGCGCAAGATCAAATGCCCAAATGGTCTTATTATGTACTTTGTTCCTGAATCGCTTGCCACTCGCCCTATCAGTCCAAATCTCGATCTAAGCTTTCATAATCCACTGGTTCGTCAAATGTTTCTGCTTCACAATTCTCTTCGTGAAGCCTATCCCCCTAACTGCACTGTAGGGTACGACACCAGCTGCTTCAGAATGGATTATTGATAGTGGGTGTACCAATCACATGACTGGCAAGCGAAGCCTTCTTATGGACTCAACCTTACGTCCATCCAACAAAAGTCACATCACATTTGCTGACACTGGTAAAAGTAAGGTATTGGGTCTAGGTAGAGTTGCAATCTCAAAGGATCAACACATGGATAAAGTCATGCTTGTTGAATCCCTTGGTTTCAACTTAATGTCTGTCTCAATGCTTTGTGATTTAAACATGATTGTGATGTTTGGCAAATATCGTTGCCTTGTTCTAATGGAATCTGACAAGTCTCTAGTGTTTGAAGGGTATCGGAAAGATGATTTGTACGTGGTAGATTTCTCAGCAGGACCACAGCTAGCCGTATGTCTTCTAGCAAAAGCTTCAGAATGCTGGCTCTGGCATCGGAGGCTAGGGCATGCTGGCATGAGGAACCTGCACACCCTTGCAAAGAAGAAGCATGTCATAGGCATCGAGGGCGTCAAGTTCAAGAAAGATCACTTATGCAGTGCCTGTGAAGCAGTAAAGATGACGAGGGCCAAGCATCCCTCGAAGACAATCATGACAACGACTCGACCCTTCGAACTGCTCCACATGGATCTTTTCGGTCCCACTCACTACCCAACTCTTACTACTACTGCTTGTCTCTATGGCTTTGTCATTGTTGATTATTATTCTAGATATACTTGGGTGCACATAATCCTTTACAAGACTGAAGTGCAGGATGTCTTCAGACGCTTCGCCAATCGAGCAATGAACAACTATGGCGCCAAGATAAAGCACATCAGAAGTGACAATGGCACTGAATTCAAGAACACTGGCCTAGATACATATCTTGATACCTTGGGCATCACACATGAATTCTCAGCTCCATACATGCCACAGCAGAATGGCGTTGTCGAGCGCAAGAACAAAACACTTATTGAGATGGCTCGAACGATGCTTGATGAATACAAGACTCCAAGAAAGTTCTGGCCTGAAGCCATTGATACTGCATGCCATACAATCAACCGTGTTTATCTTCACAAGCTTCTGAACAAGACATCCTATGAGCTCCTTACTGGCAAGAAGCCAAATGTCAGTTACTTCAGAGTATTTGGCGCCAGGTGCTGGATCAAGAATCCACATCACACTTCAAAATTTGCACCAAAAGCACATGAGGGTTTTATGCTTGGATATGGAAAGGGTTCACACTCCTACAGAGTCTTCAATCTCTTTCATTATAAAGTGGTTGAAACAATGGATGTGCGGTTTGATGAGACTAACGACTCACAAAGAGAGCACCTGCCAATTGTGCTATATGAAGTTCCATCCAGTGAATCAATCAAACTCATGGAAACTGGAGAAATCATACCTTCTGAAGCTCAACCTGAAGAGGAACTTATCATCTCCGCACTTGATCAACCTGAAGACAATGCTCAGCCTGAAGACAATCCCTCTAACAATGACAATGTTCAGCAAGAGCAAAATCTTCGCCCTGTACATCCTCGTGTTGCCAATGAAGTGCAGATTGAGAGAATAATTGATAGCATCAATGCACCAGGTCCACTCACTCGTTCAAGGGCAACATAGCTAGCAAATTTCTGTGGGCACTTCGCATTCGTCTCAATAACATAACCCAAGAAAGTTGAAGAAGCCTTCATGGAACCTGAATGGATTCAATCTATGCAAGAAGAGCTTCAACAGTTTGAGCTGAATAATGTATGGGAACTCGTTAAGCGTCCTGATCCTCGGAAGCACAATATAATAGGCACCAAATGGATATATCGCAACAAGCAAGATGAGCATGGTCAAGTTGTCAGAAACAAAGCTCATCTCATTGCTCAAGGATACACTCAAGTTGAAGGGATTGACTTCGATGAAACATTTGCTCCTGTGGCTAGACTTGAGGCTATCCGCATACTGCTGGCCTATGCAAATCATCATAATATTCTTCTGTATCAAATGGATGTGAAGAGTGCCTTTCTCAATGGCAAGATTGAAGAAGAGGTGTATGTTGCACAACCGCCTGGTTTTGAAGATCCAAAACATCCTGACATGGTGTACAAGCTCAACAAGGCACTGTATGGCCTCAAACAAGCCCCTCGGGCTTGGTATGACACACTCAAATACTTCCTGAAGAGCAAAGGCTTCACAACTAGTTCCCTTGACCCCACTCTCTTCACCAAGACATATGATGGTGAACTGTTTGTGTGCCAAATATATGTGGATGACATTATCTTCAGCTACACCAATCAGAAATACAGTGAAGAGTTTGGATATATGGTGCAAGAGCAATATCAGATGTCCATGATGGGTGAGCTGAAGTTCTTCCTTGGTCTTCAAGTACGTCAGCAACGCAATGACATCTTTATATCTCAAGAGAAGTATCTCAAAGATTGCCTTAAGAAGTTTGGTATGCAAGACTGCAAAGGCTTCACGACGCCAATGCCAGCCAAACATCATCTGGGTCCCGACGACAATGGTAAAGAGTTCGATCAAAAGGTATACCGCTCCATGATTGGTTCTTTACTTTATCTATGTGCATCTAGGCCAGATATTATGCTTAGTGTTTGCATGTGTGCTCGATTTCAAGCGGCACCAAAGGAATCACATCACTTAGCTGTGAAGCGAATTCTTCGATATTTGGCTTACACCCCAACTCTAGGATTATGGTATCCAAAGGGCTCAGAGTGTGATCTGGTTGGATTCTCGGATGCTGATTATGCTAGTGACAAGGTGGATCGCAATTCTACATCAGGCACATGTCATTTTCTGGGACGATCACTTGTATGTTGGTCTTCAAAGAAGCAGAACTGTGTATCTCTCTCCACTGCTGAATCTGAATACATTGCTGCTGGATCTTGCTGCACTCAGCTTCTGTGGATGAACCAAACACTCAAAGACTATGGCATTCATCTGAAGCAAGTGCCACTCTACTGCGACAATGAAAGCGCCATCAAGATTGCCAACAACCCAGTTCGGCACTCGAAGATAAAGCACATTGAAATTCGTCATCACTTTCTCAGAGATCATGTTGTGAAGGAAGATATTGATATCATACACGTCAACACTGAAGAACAATTGGCAGATATCTTCACCAAGCCCTTGGATGAGAAGAGATTTTGCAAGTTACAGTGTGAGCTAAATATCTTGGAATCCTCAAATGTCCTGTGATCAGGCACACATCCTAACACTTATGCATATTGATGACTTAGATGTGCAACACATGAAGTGAAGTATATCTTCAATCAATGAAGACATACATTCTAAGTGTGAATACATTAATGTGGAATTTGACTTCGGAGCGCCACGATAATTGTGCGCCGTGTCTGGGTCTAATACTTCCTATACGGTGGGTAACGCCACCACAAAATTCTTCTGTTTGAAGTGTTTTACCCATGGCGTTACATTTGCTATGTCTTCACATTTGTTTTGGCTTCAATCTCAACATGTCTTCATGATTATCTTCACTATGTTGATTATATATATATACTAGTGTTCTGTCCTCTACAACATTCACTTATAGCTATGTCTTCTTGTTGAATCTTTTGAACTAAGTGAATGTGATCGGACCCTAACCTCTCTATGCTTTCTATCTCAAACTCTATCTCTCCAAATCATATGCATTCTCTAGAAACTATCAAATGTCTTCTCTGCGTCCTTGTTAGCAGAAGATACAGAGACAAACATTAAGTCCGCTTTCAATGCTAATTCCTTCACCTGAAACCCGGAGAAGTGGGAACGACCACCCGACAATCCAAGCGTGTGTGCGAACGTGGAACATCCTTCAATATGTTGCATGATGGCCACGTGTCCTTCAGATGTGAATCGCCAGGGGCACCTGTGTAATAACACTGTGTCGTCCCTGTCCCTATAAATACACGCCTCACCACAGTCATTATCCTTTCTTCCACTCTCGCACGAACCCTAGCGCCACCACTAGCCCTCGACGACGCCGGTGACGAAGCGCTTAGCTGCCACGACCTCTCCGACGCCATCTTCACGCCGACCGCGGACATCATCTTCTCCGCCGTCGCCGTAGGTGTCCTCCGTCACCAAGTTAGGGCACGGACGATCGAACTGCTCGGCCTCCTCTTCCACCCCGTCTAGCAATTCTTCGTGTGTTAAATAAAACTTCCTTTTTACGGCCCCTTTGATCCTATAGATTCGTCACTTTCTACCACAAGCAGTTTCTGTTCACACCAGTTGGATCTATTTCATACTGCATCTCATAATATGCCTAGTATGTTCACTTATGCTTCACAAAGTAGTTAGATTCCTCACTTGTACTGATCCGTGGATTCGTACAAATCTAGAACCAACTCATTATATATGAGTGAATGTCTTCGCACGATGAGGTCAATGTCTTCTAAACTAATTTATCTTCAAAATCTTCTGAGAATGCATATGACCTCTTCCCCTTCCCTCGCACCTCAATGCTGTCACAGGTACATGTCCGGAGAATCCCTTGGTTCTCATAGTCTGCATTCATTTGCAGAATTCTTACAACATCATATAAATTCTCCCGAAGCCAGTTCCTGTTTGTCCAGCAAGCGAAAGCCTTTGAACGTATTGAAGCCATTCAGTTTAAAGTTCATGGCTGCAGAGAAATCAGCAAGGAAGGGTGGCAGAAAGCGTCGAGGAGAAACATCAAGAGATCTGCCCGATGACCTCTCAGAGTTGTACAAGACAGATCCTGAAGAGGATTACAATCAGCGCAAGACATGAATCCAATGGATTCGACGATATTGGGCAGAACAGTGGTTCAAGTACAGGTTTGTGACAAAGGAATATGCTGAGGCCGAAGCCAGAAAGAGGAAACATTCTGAAGCCTCTACTGCTGCTCCCTCCAAGAAGACGCGCAAGACCAAGAAGGAATGGGCTGCTCCCACAGAGCCCCTGGTTGTTGAACCTATCTCAATGGTTCACCCTGCATCTACGCACCAAGAGCGCCAACTGATTGTCCATGAGCCTACTTCCACAGAGGCTCATACAGCTGAAGACATTCCAGCAGTTGATCCCACCACTGCTGAAGACATTGGTCACCATGACAATGTTGAAGATGATGTAGTTCTTCCTCAGATCGAGCACCAACAAGTATCATCGCCTGTGCTTACGCACAGCGAACTCATCAGCATTGGTCGTCCTATGACGGCAATTGCTCAGGATGCATCATGGGCTGATCACCCACAACAACAAGTCACACCACCCCGGCAAGAAGAAGAAGATGACTTTGAGGCCCAGCCAACTCCATCTCCAAAGGCATCGCCAGTGTTACGCAGGCTTCGCAAAGAACCAAGGTCTCAAGTCTCTGAGTCTGAGGCTAAAACTGTTGAAGACATTCCAGCTGCATCAGCCGATGACAACCAAGAAGAAGAACGTGTCCCTACTCCCCCAACTACTGAAGAAGCTGTTCTCGAGGAGAACGTGTCTGTGCCCGACCCTCCAGCTCATCAAGTGGAGGTAGAAAATCTTGAGGCTGCCACCACCAACACGAATGAAGCCACTGACGTTGTCATGGCTGAAGCAAATGTGGAGCCTACACCAACCCATGAACCAGAAGTCGGCGAAGCCAATGATGCTACTGCTCCTTCTCCTGCGCCTGCTGCTGGTCCTCAGTTTGACTATCATATTGAGCATAGGCCTCAGGTACAGAAGCCAATGCCAAGGTTGCCCCGGTTTCCAGGTCCTGCATCAGCACCTGGATCCTTCAATATCAACGGCTTCAAAGCAGACAACACCTTTTTCAATAGCTCCAAGAACCCCTACTCAAGGGAACGAATATCTTCTGATCGGTTCTGGAGCTATCCGCAGCGAAGCTATTACTCCTGCATTCTGTACAATCAAGGTCGCATCTTCCCACATATGCGTCATGACACTGAAGCAATAGCTGGTCTGCCCTGCTTGGAAGAAGCTCTGGATTGCTTCAAAGAGGTTGGATTGTTGCATTTCGTCATCGACCAAGAGCACTGGAACGAAGAGTTACTGCTCCAATTTTATGCCACACTTTACGTACGTGGTTACAACAGAGATCCGAAGACTTGGGTCCTTGAGTGGATGACAGGAAATGTTCATCACGAAGCCAAAGCCTTTGATATCATTGAGCTCACTGGTCTGTCCACTCCTAGAGATCTCTATGAACCTGGATGTCAACTTCACAGTGAAGCTATGGAGAGCATCTTTCAGAAGCCTGAACCGAACATGAGTCAGATGCTCAGTATGATGCAGCCTTTGCCACAAGACGCTGCATATCCTAAGGAGTTCTTTGTTGAAGACCTTGAGTATCTGCCAAGGACTATCTATCACATTAGAAGGCGAACTCTCTGGCCCATCAAAGGACATTCTCCACATGCAAAGCTGGAAGGTGCAATGAAGACTTTGGTCTTTTATATTCTTCATGGCAAATGCTTCAATGCACAAGACTTCTTCATTCGCCAACTTGCTGCATCAGGATTTGATCTTTTTGGCTTGAAGTTCTACGCTCCATGGATAATGTGGCTGATTAAACTCCACTCAGCTATCTCATATCACCATCTGCTCGCAATCATCGGATCTTTCTGCCTGATGTGGATATGTCCGTTGAAGCCATTTATCCAGAGCCTGCCAAGGAACCTCTTAGTCTTCAGAATGCGGAGCATCAAAGTTTCACTCAGAACATTGAAGGAGTTGAAGCAGTCACTCGTGTTTATCCTCTGGCTGGTACTACACGTGCACCTCATCGTGCCCTTACTGAAGCCACTGAAAGCACTATTGCCCAACGACCCAAGAAGTGATCTCGTGTTCTCAATGACCGAGAGCTTCTGGTTGCTCTTCATCAGAAACATGATAGGCATCATGACTGGCTGAAGCGCCAAATGCAAAGCCTCTTGGTGGATGTTAACCGCATTCGCAATCTTGCCACCAAGAATACCTTTGTTGCCCATGAAACCTGTCAGCGTACATGGAAAGGGCTGACGCTTATGTGCTCTGAGGATGATCTTCAAGAGGATGGCTTCTCTGAACGGTTCAAGTTTGACTCCACACCTCCCCGAAGGGCTGGGCTGCGACGAACTCCCTCTCTTGAAGACTCTGAGTTCTCTTCCTATGCGGCAACTGTGAATGCCAGAGTGACCGAGGACGAAGACGATGCTACTTCACTGCCCCCTTCTTCAGCATGCATCGACACTGTCCCGAGCTTGTCTACACCACCTAGCAACACCGAAGACCTTGCTACTTCACCTACTCCTTATGGGAACGAGTAGATGCTCTATGTCTTCAAACCTTTTTGGTCCTTACTGACAAAAGGGGGAGAAGCATATGAGCCTGATAGTCTTCAAGCGGGTCCATATGGGCGGTTACTTTATGTTTTGCCTAGTGTTTACAACTCTCGTTTTGATACATTTGGTTCTTTGAGTTGTAACACTTAAACTCGATGGTCGTCTGCTACTTATTTTCTATTTTGTGATGCGATGATAAATTTCGCATGTGCGACGATAAATTCCGCACTTAGATCATTTTGCAGACATCCATTTTTCATTATGCATGTCATTATCTTCACATACTTTTCATGCATGATGAACTGTCATCATAAGTTGAAGAGGATGTCCACAAGTACAACCTACCATGTGCATTTGCATTCCAAAAGCAAATTACTTATATGCACATCTTCAGGGGGAGCCCTTGCAACTTATGAAGACAATTCCTTATCCTTTACAATTTCACATATTATATTCCCCGTTGAAAATTTCAACTAGTTTGTCATCAATCACCAAAAAGGGGGAGATTGTAAGTGCATCTAGTGCCACCCCTAGTTGGTTTTGGAGTATTGACGATAAACCTAGTTGAGGGACTAATGTGTTTGTGAGAATTGCAGGATAACACAGGTAGAAGTCCCTCATTGATTCGGTTTTCCTACCAGAGATGACCCCTAAAAATGTATGAAGACATTGAAGCCAAAGGTGGTATGTGAAGACATTCACATTGAAGACTATGACAAGAGAAGACATCGCATGAAGACTATGGAGCTCGAAGACTTAGATCTTTCGTAGTTCTTTTTCTTCTTTGTTGAGTCATAGGAACCACCGTATTGTTAAGTGGGGTCCAAGAGAACCAGTCAGAATGACTGAAGTGATGCTTAACCAAAATCCAGAGTTGGACAAGTCAGATTTTCTTGTAGCCCAAGTAAAGTTGCCGTGTGTGTTTGAAATCTGACCGTTGGAACATGTGTCAATTCCTTAGTGACCTAGGGTCATTTCGGACAAATCAGGTCGGGTTGCCTAGTGGCTATAAATAGCCCACCCCCTACAACCATAAACGGTTGGCTGCTCAGAGTTAAAGTATGGCTGTTGTCATTTGAGAGCAACCCACCTCGAAGCCTTTGAGAGAGAATTCCTTGCGAGGATAAAGTCCTAACCACCCAAAGCCAAAGAGTGTTAGGCATCACTTAAGTCGTCCTGTCTGTGTGATCTGAAGACTTATTACACTTGAGGACTGTGAATCCTCCAGCCGGTTAGGCGTCGCGTTTTGAGCATCCAAGAGTCATTGTGGATCGCCGGTGAACAAAGTCTGTGAAGGTTTGGGAGTCTACCTTGAAGACTTACCAGAGTGATTGGGCGAGGTCTGCATGACCTTAGCTCAAGGGGAATACGGTGAGGACTAAGGGTTCTGAGCTGCGTGTTCAGGACTGGGTGTCCGGGACTGTGTGTCCTCAGGTTTAAATACCTAGCCGCCCTAACCAGACGTACAGTTGTCACAGCAACTGGAACTGGTCCAACAAATCATTGTCTTCAATGAGTCACTGGTTTCATCCTTCCCTTCCCTTTACATACCGTTGTTCCTTGTGAAGTCATTGCATGATTGCATTATCTTTTGTCTTCACTGACTGACTGCTTGTTCTGATTGGCTTCACAATATCTTCCTACCTGATCCTTACTGCCTAGCTGCTATTCGTCATTGTGCTTTCACTTCTTTGGTTACTTGACTAAGGTTGCCTAGTGTAGTCTACCTTCCGCTGCGTGGTAATAGGTTTACTTCTATCGTTTGTCTTCGAAACTTCCATGTTTTGAAGACTTTCTTAAAAATCGCCTATTCACCCCCCTCAAGTCGATCACTAGCACTTTCACCTGCCCCAAATGGGACAAGAAATTTACCACGGCATGTTGATGCCGCTCCATGACAGCGTGCCAAGTTTCATGAAATTCAGACAAGCTTTGGATTACCGGAATTTAAAAACTAGGTATCTCAATGTTTGCGGCCGAGTGACGGTGGCAGGGTGTTTGACATTCATTATCATTTCTTGCATGGGACCTAAGCTTGCAACCAACAACACAGATTTGAATTTTCAACCAATTTATATGCATTAGAACATGTGCATGTAGTTCAAATTTGAATTATGCACATGAATCCATTGAAAACTCAGCTAATGCATAAAAATGTCCAAATGAACCCCCAAAAATCACAAAAATTGACACAACACTCTTGTTGTTCACTACTGCAGGTTGCTGCTAACGCAACATTACGATCAGAGACCCTTCGACGAAACTGTGTGCGATGCCATAATCGCAAACGGTGGTGTTAAAAACCCGTCAAAAAAGGTGCAAAATTTTTTCGATGGAGGATGCATAAAACACGGTTCAGATTTTAGTTGCGTATGCGATGCAGGGCATACGGTCCAGCTCAATTAACAGTTTGCGATGAGGAGGAACAAAAGAAACGGGCAGCCAGATGAAGGTGTGTGCGATGTACAGCATACGGTTCACTCAGATGAATTGTTTGTGATTAGGCAACACAAAAGAAACGGTCAGCCAGATCAAAGGTGTGTGCGATATACGGCATACGGTTCACTCGAAGGAACTGTTTGCGTTGAGACATGAGAACAGAAACAGTTCAAATGAACAAGATGTGTGTGATACGAGGCAAACTTGTCTGTAATCGGAAACATGTGCGAAGACCGATAACAATACAGACGATTACTGCTAACAAGCCGTGTGTGTTGTGAGCAAATGATTGCTGGTATACAGTTGTGAGTTATTGATGAAAACATCACCGCCGGGTTCCATTGTTTAGTCCATGTGCGATGTGGTTTTCTTTGTTCGCACAACATCTACGCTCTGTCTACAGAGCATTAATATTTATACTTAAAAAGACAGCATTGCATTACCAAATTAAGCATACAATTACAAAAGTGATTACGCACATAACATTTCCACACACCAAAGTAAGCAATTACATGCATACTAAAGTAGGAGAAATGAGGATCTAATCATCTATTTATTGTTGCGATGACGCTTGCCATTGCTCTGCTTCCGGCTGGATCCCTGACTGTTTTGGGGAAGGAGGCACTTCCTCATGTCAATTATCCGCCTGTACATGTCGTAGCTCATGTACGCCTCGGCCGCGTACACGACGTGAGCTTTGTCGAGTTTCTCCATCCAGGTCGAGTGCCTGGCACGCTTGTCCTAGTTGCATGAATCATTCATGTCTCTGTAGTAGGGGCCGATGAAGGGCTCGGCAAGGTGAACCAATTAGTCCTTCTCATGCTCCTTGCTAGCCCAGATTTTGTATTGGCCTTGGATGTCGACAAGATTCTGGCAGGCGATGCCCGAATTCTTGAGCGCCTTTACATCATTGGTGATGTCCACCGTAGCGAACATGTAGTGGGCGCTGTTGACAAACCTGGCGAAACGCTCGCAAGGCCTTGTGGCCAGGCAGTAGTGGTAGACGAGGATGTGGTGGCGCATGCACATCTGGGCGACGGCGACCTTGGGACGAGACCCGGCAAGAGCGCGGGTGTACTCGAGGTCGAACCCGACCACCTTGTACTTCTCCACGGCAAGCAACAGCTCCATGATGTGGATGGAGTGCTCCACCCAGACCGGGTCGTTGTTGTACACCACCGAGAGGTCCATGAACCTTCTCTTGGTGTCCACCACGGCACGCATGGTGAACTACTGCTCGTCGTCGGCAGCCGCTCGGAGCGCCATTGGAGCCGCGTAGGATACCCTCTAAGAATTTCTCGTGCTGGGTGTGCTTCTTGCAATGGTGGGGTGCAATCGAAAGGTTTAAGAGACACAAGCGTTAAATGGCGGCTGTAATAAATGGTGTCCGGCCGGCCTGTAATCGTCATGTATTGTCACGACGTTCATAGCGGAGGATTCCAGTGCATGCTTGACAACACCGCACCACACATGTGGCCTTGATGAGGCGCTAAATGTATCGTCGGTGAGCCTGTTCCTGCGCTACCATGTTGTTTACCACGCAAGCTTCCTGCCCGGCTAGTTTGGCCACACGTCGGCTAGAAGAGGGACAAATCATGGGCGTTTATTGGCAAAAAGCTTTGTAAAAAATGAAGTGTGTGGAATGACTTTGATCATAAGTCTACCCATGGGTGATGAGGTCAAAGTTACACAGAAGGGTGATGATGGACACTCGAGTGCGATAATTAATTCTGCGCTCTATAGTGCACATGGTGGAAGAAACCAACTGTGTGCAATAATGTCGAAGATCGCAGTCGAGTTAGCTATACAGATCGTGTGCTATGAGATCGATGAGGTAAGATGATTCGAGAATGGTTAATGAAATCTAAGACCATTGCATATTAAGGTCAAAATAGTGCTAGCAACATACGAGTCTCATACGATGCCAGTTCAACGATTGTACCACAAAAGCTCGAAATGTTACAAGGTTCAAATTCCAGAGTTATATGGCGCAAATTCAAAAATTACAAGGTTCAAACCGATATTAGAAATGAAATTCACCTCATCAGCTGCAAACGCTCGCGCTGATCCACTGAACATGGATATCAGAGAGGTTCAAACTAATATCACCGATTCTAAGTCTGGTTTCGAAACCTCACAATTTTTGCAAAGGGGTCAGCCACTGAGAAGTCATGTATGGGGTTGACACGATGACTTCCTATTACTCTCTCATCTGAAGTTCCAAAATGAAATTCAACATTTTTGGAGCCTACTCTATTCTGCCGCAGGCACCGAAGCTGATCAACAAACCATTCATTTTTGCGAAATAAATGTAGGGAAAACCTCATTTCCTTCAGCACCCTTGCTCTGAGAAAAAAGAACCTGGCGAATATAATCTCCGGTAAGGTCCCTCGGTAGGACTTCAAAGTAATTTCTGAGAGATGCGGATCTAGGCATTCGACGTGATTGTTATATTGTATCACATTATCCACCACTGGGCCTAATCTTATCTTCAAAATAAGAAAACATGTTAGTGCCTACACGCAGTTTTGAACATTACTACATGCCTATTTGGTTTGCAGGATTTGTAAAATGCACTAACATGCCATCTTCGATCTGACATGATTAACATGTGCATTTGATTACATTCTAGAAAAATGTAGCCTTCTTCACAAGAGGTTGGGGTGGATGAAAAGTTCCCTAAGAAAACTAGTACAGATGAATCCAAAGGAGAAATGCTTATTGATTGTAACCATATGGATCAAGCAACCAATATGGGGGGGGGGGGACATGTATGTACTGAAATCCTCCAAAAGAATCTTCAGAAATAAACTTGGAAAAAGGTGTCACAAATTGAACTCCCTTATGGTTAACATTTAACAGGAAAGGAACATCACCTCGATATATAGCTTCTCCAGGCACAGAAAGAATCTCAGGAAACTGACAACTTGCTCCAGGTTGGGGCCGATAGATACTAGTGCCAAGACCTTCACTGTGCGCAGTTTTGGGGTCAAGCTTGTCGGAATCATTTTCTGAATTATAGACGAACAAACATCTCCAAAATTAGAAATAATGTTAATTTGTAGAAGGATAGGTAGAAGGCGGTTGTTGTACCTTAACGGGTGTGGATCCAATAATAAGTTTGGAGTATTTGTGAGACGAGTAGCCCACCACTGTCAACTTCGGCGCAGAAATGACATTGATTCTTGTTGGACCTTCTTGATCAACTACAATTAATCTCTCAAGTGCAGGTGTGTCCTCAATGACCATACCGTGGTACACATCTTGTAATGTCTTCCCGCCGCACCAGCAACACACATAAATAGTCCGGAGAGTCATGGAGGTAATGTGGAAGGTACTCAACCCATTGATTGCCATAAGATGAAGGTACTCGAGTGCAGTATAGCCACAGAGCAGGTGCTCCATGTCACCATTCGAGAGGTAGACGGCGACGAGCTCGAGGTGCTTCAGTTGTGGTATAATAAGAGCGGGCGCGTCATTAAGGGGGCAGGGGGATGGAAGTTCCTGAACTTGGCGACGCACAACGTGGGCGCGAGACGGAGTGCGGACATTGGCAGTGACCGCATGTGCCCATCATAAAAAGTGACCTCCTCGAGCTGATCTAGGGCCGGGGATCGGAACCAGCCATCAAGCTTGGCTCGGTCCTTGCCGTTGGAACGGAACTTGCACATTCTAAGGCCTTTGGTTGGGCCAAGGTGACTGCCGAGGATCTTGGAGAACGCATCCAAGCTTTTGCGATAGCCATGGCAGAGATCGTGGGTGTCGATGAGATCAAGAGGGCTGGAGTACCATAGGGGGCGCCACCGCTGGAAAATGATGGTTGTCCGCGCCCCATATTTGATTGGGAGGAGGGAGATGATGACTCTCAACATATCATCGAGGAGGCTTCTAATGAAGTCTTGGCCTGCTGGAGTCGCTTGCGGTTCTAGCTCACCCCGCCTCCGCTTGTTGGCAGCCCCGTTTTCCACCTCCAGAGTCTCCTTGTCAGCGACACTTTCTGATAGAAATGGAAGTACATGGAATATTTAGTTAAAATAGGGCAATAGAAAAGTGTATTGGTAACTAGAAGTTATTAGGTAGGAATATAGTAAGAAAAGGGAATAACAATTGGTTGCTTAAATACTACACCAATTCATTTGACATTGCTGGGTAAGTCAACATGAAGATAGTTAAAAAGAAAGCTTACTTCGAACAAAGTCTGGATGGATAATTTTGTCGGCGAAGTTAGCATATATCTCATGACCAGGCCCTTTTATGTGCAGTGCAATTTTAGTGCCACCTTTCAATACATAAAACCTTGCAATTTGTTTCCAAAAGCCAGTGCAAAAATAGGAGTCACCACGTTCATCAAGTCTTATAGTAGCAACGATTGTAAATCCATGGTTTGTGTGCAGTATGACATCCGTGGAGCCTTGATCTATGTAAAGGGAAAAATTGTGCACTACATAATCTGTTGCATAGCAAGGGTTGTTCTGAAGAAAATGGTAGGATTGTTAAAGAAAATATGGTAACATGCAAATATGGGCCCAAATTGAAAGAACTGTACAAAAGTTGAAATTGAAGGACAAAAATCTATAATTAAACACATAGCGTAAATGGCGAATATACGGTGCCATGGCATAGATGCGGAGGAGCTTGTACATGTGTGAATGGGGAACGGTACGGAGGGGGCGAGGGGGTGGCGGGCGGGGCGAGGGTTTTTGTGACATGGGGATGGTGAGGGTTTTATTTTTTATTTTTTGAATTGGGTGGTGAGGATTTTCTGTCCCACAAAGAATTTTGGGGGCGATGGTTTGCTAGAGCGAACCGTGTGTGATTGACGCAGCAAGAAAAATGAAAGTCATTGCAAACAATTCCAATTTTGGGAACGGTGTGTGATTGGCGTACTACCTCCGTCCTGGTTTATTGGTCCCCCTTTGTATTTTTTACAAAAATTTGGCGAAATATTTAACATACTCAGATATAGATAATAAGCGTACACGTACAAAATCATAGTTCAACCTTCATTAAGCATACTCAAGCGTACATAGTTCGATCCATCCCACATATCATCTCACATGCGGACGTCACGATCCTGAAGCTTCTCCAGGTACTCAGCGTACGCGCCGTGCGCCACCCTGCGAGAATACTTCTGCTTGAAGGAGCCAACGGCCCGTCCTCTTGCATGCGCCAGAACACTTAGATACGCGTCATGAAGCTTCTGGTTGCAAAATGGGCATCCATAGCCACCGTTCCAGGTCCTAATACGCCTGTTATGCATTCCCGCATAAAGCTCCCTCAGGATTTGCCTATTGTACCTCCTTTGGCCATCTTCATCCTTGTTGTCCACATCATCAGACAACACCTATACAAATAGTACAACAAATTTGGCATCAAATCAATGATTACATGCCGTGAAGAAGGATTAGGAATTTATGGCTATTTATTTATACATATCTAGAGATTATGGTTCGATTTTTAAGCACACTCGTCTATGTACAGACCAATCTTGAAGAAAATAATGGCACAAACATATGTAGGTCATTCAAAATCAATTGTCAAGCCCTGGCTAGGATTATTAGCACGAACACTAACCCTAGTCGGATTACTAGCAGAAATCATTTGCACAGATGAAACAACTAATCACTTATCACCTGTACCATTCAAACAATCAATACACTACACGGATCTAACGAAACATACTCAGATTTCATGGATTGGGAGAACATAACCATAGGATTTCTATTCCAAAAAGGGGGAGGCAGGAGTAACCAGAGAAACCCTATGATCTATTTGACACATAAATGGGTATAGACGACTAACCAGCTGTCTGTTGTCGTTGAAGTGGTCATCGGAGTCGGTGTGGAACTCCGCCTCCGGCTGTGGAAGCTCAACGACATCACGGTGCAGCGATAACTCGCCGGCGGTGACGGCAACCTCTTTCTCCATCTCCACGACGTGCTCCGGTGCTTTAGCAGCCCCGGAGTCGCCACTGACGGATTTGAGGACTGAGAGCGGCGTCGAGGATGCAAGCGGAGAGAGAGGATTGTGTGTGTGTGTGTGTAGCGAGGATGGGGGGTGCGGCCGCTCGGGCATATCATTAATATGGAGTAGTGGGAGTTGTGGGAGAGAGGCGAGCGGCGATCAAACCGATGGCTCGCCTCCCGGTGAGCCTACGCACCGGACTGCTGGCATGCCTACCAAATTTTCACACAGCTACTCACACGCCTCCCGATGACACTGCGCAGCGAGTATGCCTCCCTCAATTCACATACCTGCACGCATGCCTCCCCGTCTGCCAGCGCGACGGACTACTCGCATGCGTCCCGTCAACTCACGCCTACTCGCATGGCACACGAGTCACGCGGCGGCTCGTATATTGTTTTTCTATTTGGATGATTAATGTTGCCGCTTTATTTCTTAACCAAAGCATGACCCGTATCCATTGTTGGTCTAACGCTCATAGTTTGAAAAAATAATCCGTTTGGGATATCGGTTCCCAATTATTAATCATCTCTGATAACCCACAAGTATATGGGATCGCAATAGTTTTTGAGGGTAGAGTATTCATCCCAAATTTATTGATTCGACACAAGGGGAGCCAAAGAATATTCTCAAGTATTAGCAGCTGAGTTGTCAATTCAACCACACCTGGAAACTTAATATCTACAGCAAAGTGTTTAGTAGCAAAGTAATATGATACTGGTGATAACGGTAGCAAAAGGTAACAATAGTAAAAGTAATGTTTTGGGTATTTTGTAGCGATGATAGCAATAGCAACGGGAAAGTAAATAAGCGAAGAACAATATATGGAAAGCTCGTAGGCAATGGATCAGTGATGGATAATTATGACGGATGTGATCATCATGTAACAGTCATAACCTAGGGTGACACAGAATTAGCTCCACTTCATTGATATAATGTAGGCATGTATTTTGAACATAGTCATACATGCTTATGGAAAATAACTTGCATGACATCTTTTGTCCTACCCTCCCATGGCAGCGGGGTCCTTACGGAAACTAAGGGATATTAAGGCCTCCTTTTAATAGAGAACCGGAACAAAGCATTAACACATAGTGAATACATGAACTCCTCAAACTACGATCATCTCCGGTAAGTATCCCGATTATTGTCACTTTGGGGTTAACGGATCATAACACATAATAGGTGACTATAGACTTGCAAGATAGGATCAAGAACACTCATATATTGATGAAAACATAATAGGTTCAGATCTGAAATCATGGCACTCGGGCCCTAGTGACAAGCACTAAGCATAGCAAAGTCATAGCAACATCAATCTCAGAACATAGTGGACACTAGGGATCAAACCCTAACAAAACTAACTCGATTACATGATAGATACCATCCAACCCATCACCGTCCAGCAAGCCTACGATGGAATTACTCAGGCACAGTGGTGAGCATCATGAAATTGGTGATGAAGGTTGGTTGATGATGATGATGGTGATGGATTCCCCTCTCCGGAGCCCCGAACGGACTTCAGATCAGCCCTCCCGAGAGGTTTTAGGGCTTGGCGGCGGCTCCGTATCGTAAAACGCGATGATTTCTTCTCTCTGATTTTTTTCTCCCCGAAACTCAATATATGGAGGTGGAGTTGGAGTCGGAGGGGCAACAGGGGGCCCACGAGGTAGGGGGGCGCGGCCCCACCCTCGTGGCAAGGTGGTGCCCCCCTGGCCTTCATCTTTGGCAGGTATTTTTCTTATTTTCTGAAAAGTGTCTCCGTGAAGTTTCAGGTTATTCTGAGAACATTTGCTCCTCCACATAAATAACACCATGGTAATTCTACTGAAAACAGCGTCAGTCCGGGTTAGTTCCATTCAAATCATGCAAGTTAGAGTCCAAAACAAGGGAAAAAGTGTTTGGAAAAGTAGATATGTAGGAGACGTATCAATTCCCCCAAGCTTAAACCTTTGCTTGTCCTCAAGCAATTCAGTTGACAAACTGAATATGATAAAGAAAAACTTTTACAAACTCTGTTTTCTCTTGTTATTGTAAATATGTAAAGCCAGCATTCAAGTTTTCAACAAAGATTATAACTAACCACATTTGCAATAACACATAGGTATCAAGTTGACTCATATCAATAGCATAATCAACTAGCGAGCCATAATAATAAAACTCGGATGACAACACTTTCTCAAAACAATCATAATATGATATAACAGGATGGTATCTCGCTAGCCCTTTCTGAGACCGCAAAACATAAATGCAGAGCACCTTTAATGACCAAGGACTGACTAGACATTGTAATTCATGGTAAAAGAGATCCAGTCAAGTCATACTCAATGTAAACTAATAGTAATGAATGCAAATGACAGCGGTGCTCTCCAACTGGTGCTTTTTAATAAGAGGATGATGACTCAGCATAAAAGTAAATAGATAGGCCCTTCGCAGAGGGAAGCCGGGATTTGTAGACGTGCCGGAGCTCGGTTTTGAAACAGAGGTGAATAATATTTTGAGCGATATACTATCATTGTCAACATAACAACCAAGAGATGGCGATATCTTCCATGCTAGACACATCATAGGCGGTTCCCAAACAGAATGGTAAAGTTTATACTCCCCCTTCCACCACAAGCATCAAGCCATGGCTTGCTTGAAACAACGAGTGCCTCCAACTAACAAGAGTCCCAGGGGGAGTTTTGTTTGCAATTATTTTGATTTAATTTGCACAAAGCATGGGAATGGGAATCCCGGTGACCAGTCATTTATCTCGTGAGTGAGGAGCGGAGTCCACTCTTCTTGAGAATAACCCGCCTAACATGGAAGATACAGACAGCCCTAGTTGATACATGAGCTATTAGAGCATACAAAACAGGATATTTATTTGAAGGTTTAGAGTTTGGCACATACAAATTTACTTGGAACGGTAGGTAGATACCGTATATAGGTAGGTATAGTGGACTCATGTGGAATAACTTTGGAGTTTAAGGGATTGGATGCACAAGCAGTATTCCCGCTTAGTACAGGTGAAGGCTAGCAAAAGATTGGGAAGCGACCAGCTAGAGAGCGACAACAGTCATGAACATGCATTAAAATTAATCAACACCGAATGCAAGCATGAGTAGGATATAATCCACCATGAACATAAATATCGTGAAGGCTATGTTGATTTTGTTTCAACTACATGCTTGAACATGTGCCAAGTCAAGTCACTTAAATCATTCAGAGGAGGATACCACCCTATCATACCACATCATAACCATTTTAATAACATGTTGGCACGCAAGGTAAACCATTATAACTCATAGCTAATCAAGCATGGCACAAGAAACTATGATCTCTAGTTGTCATTGCAAACATGTTTATTCATAATAGGCTGAATCAGGAACGATGAACTAATCATATTTACAAAAACAAAAGAGGTCGAGTTCATACCAGCTTTTCTCATCTCAGCCAGTCCATCATATATCATCATAATTGCCTTTCACTTGCATGACCGAATAGTGTGAATAATAATAATAGTGCACGTGCATTGGACTAAGATGGAATCTGCAAGCATTCAATAAACATGAGAAGACAAGGCAATATGGGCTCTTTTGTCAGATCAACAATAATGCATATAAGAGCCACTTCAACAATTTAATCATGGTCTTCTCCTATCGACCCCCAAAGAAAAGAAAAGAAATAAAACTATTTACACGGGAAAGCTCCCAACAAGCAAAAGAAGAACATGAAATATTTTTGGGTTTTCTTTTTAATTACTACTACAAGCATGGAAAGTAAACTAATTAAAAGCTACAACTATTTTTTTGGTTTTTCTTAAGGTTTATTAAACACACAAGAAGAAAGCATAAAAAGGAAAATAAACTAGCATGGATGATACAATGAAAAAGTATGAGTACCGACATCTAGCAATGAGTGTGTGAGCATAAATGTAATGTAAGTGAGAAATACGTACTTCCCCAAGCTTAGGCTTTTGGCCTAAGTTGGTCTATGGCCATGGCTGGCCTGGCTGATATCCATAATAGTAGTTGGGGTCGTACTGTGATGCAGACGAGGAATACTCCGATTGCCACTGGCTGACAATCATCTTCGGATCCCACTGGCAATTAGACTGTCGCGAAGGATCAAATTGTTGTTCCGGCTCTGGCTCCTCAGCTGGTGCAGGGTTCCGGTAGGCGTGGATAGCCGTCAACAGAACAAGGTACGTGCCTATAGTCAAATCAAACAAAGAAGAAGCAGGCAAGGTGAGGGAGTCCTGGATTAGGGGGTGTTCGGGTAGCCGGACTATACCTTCAGTCGGACTCCAGGACTATGAAGATACAAGATTGAAGACTTCGTCCCGTGTCCAGATGGGACTTTCCTTGGCATGGAAGGCAAGCTTGGCGATGCGGATATTCAAGATCTCCTACCATTGTAACCGACTCTGTGTAACCCTAACCCTATCCGGTGTCTATATAAACCGGAGGGTTGTAGTACGTAGGACATCAACTCCATATACAACAATCATACCATATGCTAGCTTCTAGGGCTTAGCCTCCTTGATATCGTGGTAGATCTACTCTTGTACTACCCATATCATCAATATTAATCAAGCAGGAGTAGGGTATTACCTCCATCGAGAGGGCCTGAACCTAGGTAAAAACATCGTGTCCCTTGTCTCATGTTACCATCCGGCCTTGACGCACAGTTCAGGACCCCCTAGCCGAGATCCGCCGGTTTTGACACCGACATTGGTGCTTTCATTGAGAGTTCCTCTGTGTCGTCGCCTTTAGGCCCGATGGCTCCTTTGATCATCAACAACGATGCGGTCCAGGGTGAGACTTTTCTCCCCGGACAGATCTTCATCTTCGGCGGCTTCGCACTGCGGGCCAATTCGCTTGGCCACTTGGAGCAGATCGAAAGCTACGCCCCTGGCCATCAAGTCAGGTTTGGAAGCCTAAACTACATGGCAGACATCCGCAGAGATTTGATCTTCGACGGATTCGAGCCACAACCAAGCGCGCCGCACTGTCTCGCGGGGCATGATCTAGCTCTGTCACCGAACAGTATCTCGGAGGCCGCAAACGCACCAGCTCTGACCCTTAATTCGGAGCCAGTTGTGTCAATCGAGGATGAGCGGTTGCACGTCACCTTGGGTTCTGCAATCTCAAAGGCGATCGAGCCGAACACCGGCCCCACACTCCGCGTGACTCACGACTCCGAGGATCCGGACTCCTCTCCGGACTCCGAACCCCCCGCGCCCCTGCCGATCGAATCCGATTGGGCGTCAATAATGGAGTTCACCGCCACGGACATCTTTCAGCACTCGCCTTTTGGCGATATCCTGAATTCTCTCAAGTCTCTCTCTTTATCAGGAGAGCCCTGGCCGAACTGCGGTCAGCGAGGATGGGATACGGACGATGAAGAAATTCGAAGCCCACCCACCACCCACTTGGTAGCCACTGTCGACAATTTAAATGACGTGCTCAAATTTCACTCCGGAGACATCGACAGCATGGATGATGATGCAGGAGATACCATGAACCAACGCCCATAGGGCATTGGACAGCCACCTCATCTCACGATGTGTACATGGTGGATACCCCTAAAGGAAGCGACAATGAGGAAAAAGGGGATGGAATGGGAGATCGACCCCCCGAAAAGCAATCAAAGCGTCAGCGTAAACACCGACCCAAGCCCCGCCTCGATAAAAACCCAGCCATAGAGCAGGACGAGCCGGTAGACGACGAGCAGGCCTTAGAGCAACCATCCGAACAGGGCAACACGGATAGACAAACCGAACATCCCTCCTCCGGCGAAAACGGCATTCCGGACGACCTCACGCCGGATAAACCCATGGAGCAGAAAAATCTCCACAAGAGGCTTGTTGCAACTGCACGCAGCCTGAAAAAGCAGAAGCGGAAGCTAAAAACAGCGGAAGATGCACTCCGGATTAGAGGGAGCAAAGTAATCAATACCGCAGATAAATACAGTGATGGTCGCCGCACTAAAAGCTATCCGAAAAGAAAGCTACTGCCTGAATTCGACGAAGAGGCCCCAGAGCCCTCGCATTCAAAAATAAGAAAGCCACACAGACGGATAGACAACCCCATAAAGCGGCAAGCGGCGCCGCACTTAAATCGTCATGCGACCCACCTAAGGATTTGCATCATGGCCCAGCTAGGTCCATTTATGGGCCAAGAAAGCAAGCTCTCGTAAGCAATGCAATAAAGCCATCATCAGAATCTGGCACACCCAAATACAGGGGCACCGCACACCCCCTATGTTTCACCGATGAGGTCCTGGACTATGAATTTCCAGAGGGATTCAAACCCGTAAACATAGAGGCATATGATGGAACAACAGACCCTGGAGTCTGGATCGAGGATTATATCCTCCACATACACATGGCTAGAGGAGATGATCTCCACGCCATAAAATATTTACCCCTTAAGCTTAAAGGGCCAGCCCGGCATTGGCTTAAAAGCCTTCCTGAAAACACAATTGGAAGTTGGGAAGAGCTTGAGGATGCTTTCTGAGCAAATTTTCAAGGGACCTATGTCCGCCCTCCGGATGCAGACGATCTTAGTCACATAACTCAACAACCCAGAGAATCAGCTCGGCAGTTCTGGAATAGATTCCTCACTAAAAATAATCAGATAGTCGACTGTCCGGACGCCGAAGCCTTAGCAGCTTTCAGACATAACGTCCGAGACGAATGGCTCGCCAGACACCTCGGCCAAGAAAAGCCAAGAACAATGGCCGCACTAACAAGCCTCATGACCCGCTTTTGTGCAGGAGAGGACAACTGGTTGGCAAGGTGCAGCCCCAGCGACCCAAGTACATCCGAAACTAGGGATGGAAACGGAAAACCGCGACGCAACAAGGACCGTCGCCGGACTAGGGAAAAAAGTCCGAAGAGCACGGCAGTCAATGCCGGATTCAAAGGCTCATGACAAAATCAGACAAAACCGCCCCTCCAGGATAACAGGGACGATCCATCCAACTTAAATAAAATCCTGGACAGGATATGTCAGATACACAGTACTCCCGGGAAGCCTGCTAACCATACCCACAGAGATTGTTGGGTTTTCAAACAATCCGGCAGACTCAATGCCAAACACAAGGGGCTCGACACACCAAGCGAAGATGAGGACGAACCCCAAAAGCGAAGCACTAGGAAACAAAAGAACTTCCCACAAGAAGTAAAAACAGTGAACTTACTTCACATAACAAAACGTGCGGCGCCCATAAAGGTACGCACCAAACGACCTATCCCCAAAGGGTCCCGCCACTGGTTGTCAAAACCAATCATCTTCGATCAGCTAGATTATTCTAGAAATATCAAGAATGCAGGCTGGACTGCCTTGATACTCGATCCAATAATTGGCGGACTCCAGTTTTCAAATGTCCTTATGGACGGCGGCAGTGGACTAAACCTGATATATCAGGATACAATCCATCACATGGGGATAAACCCAGCAAGAATCCGCCGCAGCAAAACCTCCTTTCAAGGGGTAACACCTGGTCATGACACCCATTGTATGGGTTTTCTCCGACTCGAAGTTATATTTGGCTCTGCCGATAACTTCCGCCGCGAAAAGCTGACCTTCCATATCGTCCCGTTCTCAAGTCGCTATCAAGCACTACTGGGACGCGAAGCTTTCGCTCGCTTTAATGCAATACCGCATGATGCATCTCTCACGCTTAAGATGCCCGGTCCACGAGGCATCATCTCTTTGAAGGGGAAGCACTAAAGTGCACCTCCCCAAGCGGAGGACTGTGCGGCCGCTTTGACAGCCCCACAGTAAAATGGCCTCATCGGCCAAAAAACTTCGAAATAGGTCATTAAATACCACGAACGTGGATAGACGAGTTCGGTACAAAATCATCATTGACGCAGGCTTAGTGGCCATATACCCCACACTAGGGGCTCCATGCATACACAATAAGAGACAATAAAGCTCCATTTTATATATTTTACTTTATACTTTGTTTATTTTAAACTTTTGTTCGGCACGACCCGCTTTCAACTCAGTTCCTCTCTTTTACAAATGAACGTCGTGCGGCGCCCGTCCAGGATACGGCACAACGGAGACACAGGCGCAGACGTGCAGTAGGGACCCGTCCTAAAGGATTCTTTTTAGATTAAGACCCTGAGTAAACCTTTTTTACTGTCTCTTGTTGCTACACATCCCCTGGTTTTTTCTGATATAACCAAGGAGGAGGCTGGCGTCTTGGCATGTGGCCATGTCAAAAATTTTGCACGTACCTGGACACTAGGGGCTTTTTTAATAAAGAGTGTTGTTTCGCCCGCACTCATAAAGACCGAACACCTTAGGGAGTGTTCGACGTCGCGAGTTTTGGCATTATATGCATCAGCTCCGAATCATGTCTTTGGTCAAATGTTGGGTTGCCCGGCTCCTGAGTTCGGCTACCTTACGTTCCGCTCTATCGGCTAAGGTAGCACTAGGGGAACTACTGCGATTGTGCCCCGGTTCGGCCAGGCGAGCACCTCAGTAGAGAAAGCCGAAAACTGACTATCATGATGTAGCGTGAGACTGGTCAGCCACTCGATGACCTATCGGAATCTATCGGATTCCTCCGCTTTAACGAAGGGCCGCTTCCCGGTTAGGCACATACGCGCCCGAACTCGGGCGAGCGCAGTTGCCACCAAGGGGCTACCTAAATAGTCTCACTGTCAAGCTCCTATGGCTAAGTGAAAGTGTTAAAGCATTATAGTCCGGTTGCCTGGCCCGCTGCGCTATCACCTCCTTTGTAGGACCAAGTCGTTGGGTTAAGTGTGAAAATGCGTCTTCTGCGAGCACCCCCGCACTATGTGCATGGGGGATGAAGCCAACGACTGCCATCTTTCAGATTTTGTACATATATATCTTAAAACGGCCGCACAGGAGGTGTTCCCAATACTTGAAGGCACAAGTATAAAAAGGCCACTATAGTTTATCAAAATATTACTTTATAATTACATATGCTATCATAACATAGCATGTTTCGAGCACTACGTTTCTATTGCATGAGCGCCTTCAAGGACTTCCTGAAAATAGTGCTCGGAGGGTACTCGGCTTTTGTCCGAATCTCGGGACGCAACAACGGTGGTCTCCATCTCTGCCCAGTATGTCTTGACACGGGCAAGAGCCATCCTTGCGCCCTCTATGCATGCTGACCTCTTCATTGCATTAATACGCGGCACCGCGTCAAGGAATTGCTGCACCAAGCTAAAATAACTCTTCGGCTCCGATCTCCCCGGCCACAGATGACCCATGACATACTTCATGGCGAGTCCGGACAACCTATTCAGTTCGGCTCATTGAGCCAAACGATCATCCACTGCCAGTGGACGCTCTGGATTGTGAAACTGCGACCAGAAAAGCTTTTCCACTTCGCGATCTTTCCGATCTCGAAAGTGTTCGGTCACATCAGCAGCACTCGCTGCCAAATCCAGATAGGTATCCTCCACACTCCACATCCGGTCCAACGGAGCAAACTTCGGATCGCAAAATTTCCTTCGCAGCATAAAGGGCTTTCCAGCTGCAATCTGTTCGGCCTGACGCAGCTCCTCCTTCGCAGCTCTCATTGCAGAGCGCGCGTCCTTGGCATTGGCAACGGCCTTCTCTAAGTCCGTCTGTTTCGCCTGGTCTTCTTTCTCAAGAAGTATGCAACGGTCTGCAGCGCTCTTTAACTTTTCGGCCATCTCTTCCTTGCTTCGGCAATGAGCAGCATGTTCGGCTCTCAGCTCTTCAAGGGCTTTCTTGGCAGCCGCATCACTTTCTCTGGCTTGTTCTTTAGCTCGGGCAAGTTCTGCCTTAAGACTCTCCACGGCGGCCGCACCATCTACGTCAAGCACACACATCGTAAGACACTGGCATAAAACTCTTCCTACCTGATGCCGCCCGAGGAATTACATACCTTGAGCCTCATCAAGCCGCTTGTTGACAAGCGCGATGTCGGCATCTGCCACGTCCAGTTGCCGCATTAGTTCGGCAAAATCATCAGTTCGGCTCGATTCCGGACACCCTGCCGCCTACATTCAAAGGCGACATCTTAGACCTGGGATTATGATCCTCCGCATGCCGTCATTTCTTGACGACGCGCAGAGTCTCAGGGGCTACTATCTACATAGGGCGCATCTTATTCATGCGCAACTTACAAAAGTGTACATTATCTAATGTACCTCCAAACCCGTCAGTAAACTTTTGACGGCCTCATGCAATCTGCTCTCTGCGGATGAGATCCTTTCAATCACCGTGCCCATCAATGCACGGTGCTCCTCCGAGATAGAAGCTCGCCCCAGCAGAATCTTTAGCTCCTCCGGCCGAGCACCAGACGGTGCCGGACTTGTCCCATGACCTCTTTCGAAGGCCGGACGCGGAGAACCTCGGGGGGCCACATAGCTATCTTCCGCCCCTGCCGGATTCGGAGAAACCCTCTGCGACGACACCTCAGGGTCGCCCGCCTCGCTAGGCGGCACGGCAGGGGGAGGCGTCCCGCTCTCCATCATCTCCGGAAGGAGATCCCCCGAAGACGAGCTCTGCTGAGAAGGGCTGAGGTCCGAGCTACAAGGTAAAAATTTGGTTAATCTTCTCAGACATAAATCAAGGATTTCCCTCATCCCTCAAAAGGAAAATCTTTCTCTACTTACGGCTCGCTGGAGGGCTGATCCCCTTGAGGGCGTAGTCCGGCCGAGGAACTCCCCGACATCGGACCCTCTAACGAGGATTTTTTCCCCCGCTTTGAGGCCATGGTTTCCGGGTCGTCAGAGGCGGCTCTCTTCTTCCCCTTAGGAGAGGAATTGTCGGTTCCTCCCTTCGGAGCAGCCTCCTTCGAGGAGGCCATAGTTTCCTTGTCCTCCCCCTTGCTTCCCTCCAAAGGCATTATCTCCAGCATCCTGACCAGCATGGGATCCGACCTGGTTTCGGGAAGGGGAGCCGGACACCTGATCAGCTTTGCCTTTGCTATCCACTCCTGTTTAAAAGGACGGCTCTTTTAGGGGCAAGTTTATGACAATTATACGGATAGAAGGTCCGGGCACAAGGTTGCTTACTTGAGTATTCGGGCGATTGCAGCTTAGGCCTTCGTCCTCGGTTAAATCCGGACACATCTCTTGTGATCCGAAGAACAGTTTATACATCTCCGCGGGCGTTGCGCCCATGAAATTCTGGAGAGCTCGCGGTCCCTCTGGATTAAACTCCCACGGGCGAAGGGAGCGACGTTTGCCGGGCAATATTCGGCGAATCAGCATGACCTGCGTCACCCTGACCAGGCTGAGGTCTCCTTCCAAGAGATCCTTAATGCGGCCCTGTAACAAGGGCACGTGTTTGGGCAAACCCCAATCTAACCCTCTGTTGACCCATGACGCTAGCCGTGGTGGGGGACCCGAGCGAAAGGCAGGAGGCGCCACCCACTTGGTGCTCCGGGGAGCGGTGATATAAAACCACTCTCGTTGCCACAAGCCTAGCTCCTCTTGAAAAGAGCCCTCGGGCCATGGAGCATCAGCATTTTTGCTTATAACAGCGCCTCCCCACTCTGCGTGCCGTCCCTTGATCATCTTCGGCTCCACTTTGAAGGTCTTGAGCCATAATCCGAAGTGAGGGGTAACACGGAGGAACGCTTCACACACGACAATAAACATGGAGATATGGAGGACGGACTCCGGAGCTAAGTCATGGAATTCCAGCCCGTAATAAAACAGCAGTCCCCTCACAAAGGGATCCATTGGGAAGCCCAACCCCCGAAGAAAGTGAGACATGAACACCACGCTCTCACCGGGCTGGGGACTGGGAATGACCTGCCCTTGAGCAGGCTACCTATGTGAAATTTCGCCGGTCAGGAACTTAGCCTCCCTCAACTTTAGTACGTCCTCCTCCGTGACGGAGGAGGGCGTCCATCGGCCTTGAAGGTCAGAACCGGACATTGTCGAAGGTCCGAAGCGCCTGGAATCTGGAGCCTAGGGTGTTGGAACTCGAGGCGACGGGCGAACCCGCTTGAGATTGAAAAAAGGAGTAAGGCCTTGGTCTCTTTATAAGAGGTTGAATACCAAGAGCCCTCCCCGTAACCGTTCGGGACTCGTCTTTAATCGAGGAAACGTGCTAACGGGCGCGGTTGGGTTACCCACGTCCATATTGATGAGAATCCCGTAAAAGGGGGTACACGATCTCTGCTTTGACAAGACGTGCCAAGGAAATCGCCTCGCAAAACGTGCTGAGGTGGAAAAGTAAAAACGATTCGAGTAAAGGACTTGGCCGTAGTGTGATGACGCACTGCGGAATACGTCAGCAGATTTGGTTTGTGTTAATATTATTCTCTATGGCAATATGTGGAAACTTATTTTGCAGAGCTGGACACTACTCTTGGTGTTTACAATCTTCTATGAACGATCAGTGATGGAGAATTATGCCGGATGTGGTTCATCATATAACAGTCATAACCTAGGGTGACACAGAACTAGCTCCAGTTCATTGATATAATGTAGGCATGTATTTCGAACATAGTCATACATGCTTATGGAAAATAACTTGCATGACATCTTTTGTCCTACCCTCCCATGGCAGCGGGGTCCTTACGGAAACTAAGCGATATTAAGGCCTCCTTTTAATAGAGAACTGGAACAAAACATTAACACATAGTGAATACATGAACTCCTCAAACTACGATCATCTCCGGTAAGTATCCCGATTATTGTCACTTTGGGGTTAACGGATCATAACACATAATAGGTGACTATAGACTTGCAAGATAGGATCAAGAACACTCATATATTGATGAAAACATAATAGGTTCAGATCTGAAATCATGGCACTCGGGCCCTAGTGACAAGCACTAAGCATAGCAAAGTCATAGCAACATCAATCTCAGAACATAGTGGACACTAGGGATCAAACCCTAACAAAACTAACTCAATTACATGATAGATCCCATCCAACCCATCACCGTCCAGCAAGCCTACGATGGAAGTACTCAGGCACAGTGGTGAGCATCATGAAATTGGTGATGGAGGTTGGTTGATGATGACGATGGTGATGGATTCCCCTCTCCGGAGCCCCGAACGGACTCCAGATCTGCCCTCCCGAGAGGTTTTAGGGTTTGGCGGTGGCTCCGTATCGTAAAACGTGATGATTTCTTCTCTCTGATTTTTCTCCCTGAAACTCAATATATGGAGGTGGAGTTGGATTCGGAGAGACAACAGCGGGCCCATGAGGTAGGGGGGCGCGCCCTAGGGGGGCGCGCCCTAGGGGGGCATGTGCGCTCCCCACCCTCGTGGCAAGGTGGTGGCCCCCCTGGCCTTCATCTTTGGCAGGTATTTTTCTTATTTTCTGAAAAGTGTCTCCGTGAAGTTTCAGGTTATTCTGAGAACGTTTGCCCCTGCGCATAAATAACACCATGGTAATTCTGCTGAAAACATCGTCAGTCCGGGTTAGTTCCATTCAAATCATGCAAGTTAGAGTCCAAAACAAGGGCAAAAGTGTTTGGACAAGTAGATATGTTGGAGACGTATCAATCTCCCGTCTGTAATTAGATAAAGATTACATCAAAACTGGTCTCAAATTTGACAAAAAAAGTACAATGCCACTTTATATTGCTGTCCATGTGACAACACGATAAGTTTCATGAACTTCAAATAAGTTTTGGATGAACTAGAATTTAAAAATCAAGATTCTCAATGTTTGAAATTTGTTGCACGGGGAGTAAACATGCACCCAGTGAGACACATGTGTTTTTGCAATCCATTTAGGTGCACTGTCACGTGTGCATGTAGCTCAAATTTGATTTTTGCACATTATACCCGTAGAAAATCAATCAATCAATGTACTAAAACGTCTTAATTATCTCTGTGATTTTTTTGAAATTAAAACATCCCTCCTTTGGTAACATGTATGTTCACCGCGGGATAATTAATTTAACATGCATCGTAGTTGCGGTGGATTCGCGGTGTGTGTGTGTGTGGGTGTGATGTCTACTACACAACCTTCTTCTTGTAGACGTTGTTGGGCCTCCAAGTGCAGAGGTTTGTAGGATAGTAGCAAATTTCCCTCAAGTGGATGACCTAAGGTTTATCAACATGTAGGAGGCGTAGGATGAAGATGGTCTCTTTCAAGCAACCCTGCAACCAAATAACAAAGAGTCTTGTGTCCCCAACACACCCAATACAATGGTAAATTGTATAGGTGCACTAGTTCGGTGAAGAGATGGTGATACAAGTGGTATATGGATGATAGATATAGGTTTTGTAATCTGAAAATATAAAAACAGCAAGGTAACTAATGGTAAAAGTGAGCGTAAACGGTATTGCAATGTGTTGAAACAAGGCCTAGGGTTCATACTTTCACTAGTACAAGTTCTCTCAACAACAGTAACATAATTGGATCATATAACTATCCCTCAACATGCAACAAAGAGTCACTCCAAAGTCACTAATAGCGGAGAACAAACGAAGAGATTATGGTAGGGTACGAAACCACCTCAAAGTTATCCTTTCTGATCGATCTATTCAAGAGTCCATATTAAAATAACATGAAGCTATTCTTTCCGTTCAATCTATCATAGATTTTGTACTAGAATAACACCTCAAGACACAAATCAACAAAAACCCTAATGTCACCTAGATACTCCAATGTCACCTCAAGTATCCATGGGTATGATTATACGATATGCATCACACAATCTCAGATTCATCTATTCAACCAACACAAAGTACTTCAAAGAGTGCCCCAAAGATTCTACCAGAGAGTCAAGACGAAAACGTGTGCCAACCCCTATGCATAGGTTCATGGGCGGAACCCGCAAGTTGATCACCAAAACGTACATCAAGTGGGTCAATAGAATACCCCATTGTCACCATGGGTATCCCACGCAAGACATACATCAAGTGTTCTCAAATCCTTAAAGACTCAATCTGGTAAGATAACTTCCAAGGGAAAACTCAATTCATCACAAGAGAGTAGAGGGGGAGAAACATCATAACATCCAACTATAATAGTAAAGCTCGCGATACACCAAGATCGTATCACCTCAAGAACACGAGAGAGAGAGAGAGAGAGAGAGAGAGAGAGAGAGAGAGATCAAACACATAGTGTCGGTGGGAAAGACACCTATGGGATCACAAGAATCCCTACTGTGGATAGCGGGGCGCAGGGTCGTGAGAAGAGCGGATCAAACAGATAGCCCACGGTTCGTTTATCCAGGTTCGGGCCGCGAGGATGCGTAAAACCCTACTCCTGCTTTGGTGGATTGTATATCTGTGTTCTTGAGCTAGCTATGGGGCCTGAGGAGCTCCAAAATGCCGAATCCTTCTCCTAGTTGCCTCGGGCCTCCTTTTATAGAAAAAGGGGTTGCCACAGTGGCACACAGGAGGTGGAAAGGGTACAGTGATGCGAGGTTATCCCTCGCATTACATGACAAGGCGCATTTAATGCATCTTGCCTAGGTGTCCTTGCTTTATCGGGGGCGGGGGAGAAACCTATCTCGTCTGTCGCTGCTCCTTCTTGTGTCGACAGGCGCCCTGGCCAGTGACGCCTGCGATGCCACGTAGGTAGGTAGGCAGGCAGCTGAGGTGGCGCAGTGGTGGGTCTTCACGAAGATCTGCATGCCGCCACGCAGGTGCCTGCCCAGCTGGTTAGGTCGGTAGCAGCATGCATGCGGTGGTGGAGGTTTAGTCGGTGTGGGTCTGATGGTGGCCCTGCGGGTGTCCTCGGTAAGGGCCTTGCCGGGGCCCCGGCAAGGGTCTTGCCGAGGCGCCTGCCGTCATCCCTGGCAAGGCGCTTGCCGGGGGCCTTGTGGTCTTCCTCGGCTGGGATCCCGCCAAGGGTTGTCGTCTCCTTACTGCGTATCTAATCTTGAATGTCTTCACAAAGATCTGCATGCCGCCACGGGGATGTCTCCCGAATCCTTGCCCTTTTGGGGGCAGTGGACTCAAGGGTGATTTGCTCCGTAGGCGCGGGACGAGTCGCCGCGGCAAGGGTCTTGCCGGGGCTGCTAGAACTATCTCCCGGCAAGGATCTTGCCAGGGGAGTCCGCTTCGTCCCCTTTGCTCTTCGTGGTCTTGGCCTTGGCGTCGTTTTAGTTCTCTTGAGCTTCGGTCTTACCCTGGCTCACCTCCCTTACCTTGCTTGGTGTGGTGTCCGCGGCTCAGACTGCCCGTGCACAGTTATAGGGGTACAAAAAGTGTACCCCTCTTTTTGTACACCGACAGGAGCCCCCGGGCCTGGGCCACACATAAGCGCAACGCGTTGTTGGGCTAGGCCCAAAAACGGTGCGCGGGCAGGCGGGGCAGTTTTTACCGCGGTAAGGTTCTTCGCGCGCTGCGCTTCCCACGACTCCCGCGCGTGGCGCGGCGTGGGGAGGTGTGTGTGACGTGGGCAGCATGCGTGGGCTTGGTTCCCGCAGGCATGCGTCACACCACAGTTAATGTGAAAGGAGGCGGCCCGTGTTTTCCCCCATAAAAAAGGAATAACCGCGGGCGCGCTGCTCACTTTCTCCTCTTTCCTCGTGCCTTTTCCAATCTCAGAGCCGTCGTTTCCTCTCTTCCTTCCTTCCTAAGCTTCCGCCGTCGCCCGCCGTTGTTGCTTCGCCATCCCCCTTCCTCAGCCCTCTAAACTTCTTGGCCGCCATGGCACCCCAATCCGTCAAGGGCAAGGGGGCAGCTAAGGGCGCTGGAACTATGGAGCCACCGGAGAGTGCGCTGTCGGGGGACCGGACGAAGTCCGCCTTTTTCTTCCCCTCGACGGTTGATGTTCATGAGCTCCGGGCCTCCTTCAGGCCCCTATGGGGAGCGAAGACGGGGGGAGAGAATTCGGGACACCCGGCGATGCGCGTCATTCCTGCTGCTTGCGCCGATCCTGCTCCTAATCGGTATCCCTTTTTCGTCGATTATCTTTCTTGCGGGTTATGCCCCTCTTTCTCTGATTTCTTCTGCGACATTATGCACACCTTCGGCTTTCACCTCTTGGATTTTACTCCGAATGCGGTGGCGTGCATGGCTTTCTTCGCGCATCTTTGCGAAGGCTTTGTCGGGGTGCAGCCCAACACGGCGCTCTTCCGCCATTATTTCTTCCCTCGGATCCAGCCGGGAGGTGCCATCTCTGGTTGCGTCACCTGGATCCCAAGATCCAAGGGGGCGTACCCGGATGGTTCCGTGAAGGAGAGGTGGGAGGAATGGCGTGGCCGGTGGTGCTGGATTGAGGATGAAGACCCGCCGGAGTTCTGCAAGGTCCGCCGAGTGCCACCGGTCTGTGGCAGCGATTGGAGCGATGTCGACGCCGCCGACGGGAGGCTCACTGTTGCCACTACTAGGATTCTCCGGCTCACCCGGGCCGGACTCACCCTTGAGATGATCGGGGCAGACTTCATTCGCCGCCGGATCGCCCCGTTGCACAACAAGGGGAGGCCAACTTGGCTCTTTACGAATCCGGCTGACATTATGCGACTCCGCCCCGGCCTCGGTCACAACTTCACAGTGATGGCGCATGCCCACTTCTGCCAGCGGCTTTTCCAGCTTGATGTGGGTCGCGATGGCGAGGTCGAATGGACCGGCAAGGCCGAGGGCTGCCGCAAAGGTTGGCAAGGCCCTCAAGGGGCCGTTTTTCAAGCTGCCAGCGGGGATGGTCCCGTTGTGCAACAATTCACGTCGGTCCGAGATCATCGCCATGATGCCGGACTGTAATGCGCATGGCCCTGTCCCGAGCTGGAAGGAGCCGAAGGACGCGGATGTGCAGCAATTCTTTGACACCCTGATTGAGGTACATGTCAATGCTGACGCCGAGCGGTGGCTTGTCATGGACACCACCCAGGCAGAGCTGGACTACATCGCCACTAGGGTGAGGGAGGCGCAGCTCGCCATGGAGGCCAGCAGTGCCGGGGGCATGGAGGACAAGGCCACAATGGCTGCGGAGGAAGAGCAGCTCACCCGGTGGGCGGTGGCCACCGAGTAGGTCAGCAGCGCCGACACTGGAGCTCCGCTTGTCGAAGACGCGGCTGACGCGTCGTCGTCGGAGGAGGACGTGGCAGCAAGCTCGACGCCAACCAGGGGAAGAGGGCCAGTCCTGCGGCGGGCTGGCTTCGGCGAGCCGGTCTGGCCCGGTAGGGCTACGCGGCCTCAATTGACCCTGGAGGGGTCTGGGCGTCACACGAGGGCCACGGCAGCCAAGAGGCTGACGAAGGCCGCTGAGAAGAAGAAGACAACAGCCCCTTCCTCATCTGGGCGCGCACAAACCCCGCTGTCTTCGCCTCCTCCGGCAGATGTCGACTCGGATGTTGACGCGGAGGTCTCTTTTAATCTCGGGCCTCTCAGCCCAAAGAGGAAAAGGAAAGTGGTGGAAGAGGTGGAGGTGGATGACGAGTAAGTACTCCGTTCCTTACTGCCATTTCCATTCCCCCAAATTAAGTCACCTCTCCTGATCCGTTTTTGCTTTTGTAGGGATGCAGAGATGTTGGCCCATAGGGTGAAGAGGGCGAAGGTCTCGGCGAGTAGTCAGCCCCCGGCTGGGGCTTCAAAGACGCCACTGGTGGTGTTGAGCAGCCCGAACAGCAGCCCCCGGCATAGCCCCCAGCGTAAGTTCGTCACCCTCCTCTTATTCGACATGTGGTAGGCGTTCGATGATATGGTATTGACCTTGTCGGGTTTGCAGGAGGGGAGCGGCAGCAGGAGGAGCCGCAGAGGGCTACCCCCAACACACCACCCCCATCGACTACGCTGCCGCGAGGGGCGTCCCCGGCAAGGGCATCAAGCATGGAGCCCACACCCATGAAGGAAGAGGGGAACTTGGGCGCTGGTGACTCTGCCACGGCGCCAAATGCTGGCGGGGAGGGGACTTCTGCTTCACAGCCTGGCACTGGTGAGTTGCCTGTCCTCCGTCTCTGTTTTTCCCTTATTCTTTTTCTTGGCTTCAATGCTCCCATTACTACCCAGGCCCTCCTTCAATAGGTATGGAGGACGTGGATACTGTTGTTGGGAATATTGCTGAGGAGGCCACGGCGGAGGCCGACAGGATTGCCGCCGAGGAGGCCGTTAGGGATGCTGACGAGGTCGCCGCTGATGAGGCCGCCAAGGATGCTGCCGAGGACACCGCTGCGGGGGCCGCCAAGGCGACCGGCGAGGCTTCTGCCGAGGGCGCCAACGGTGGGCCTGCCGGGGAAGCCGACAAGGCCACTGCCGAGGAAGAAGTGGTTGATGATCAACCTCCCTCCTCCTCAACCTCGGGCCCTGGCAGATATCTGAAGGTGGGCGATGATCTTTTCGTCCATCTCCCAGGGGCATCAAGTTCCCGAGCGCCCACCGAAGGGGAAGTCTTTGACGGCGAGGTGCTTGCCGCCACCGGGCTCGAGGTTGTTGATGAGCCGGGCGTTGGCGATGATGGTTCTCCAGAAGAGCAGATTTTCTGCGCTATGGGTCCAACTTCCGAAAACTCCAGGCGCTCTACCGTGTCCGTTTGGACAAGGTTAAGTCCAGGACGGCAACGGTGGACCAGGCGGAGGTGGATTTCAAGGCGCGCGTTGCTGAGACTCAGACCTGGTTCCACCAGACTCGCGAGGAGAAGAGGGCCTTTCAGGAGGAATTGGCCAAGCGCAATGTCGAGCTCACCATGAAGATGGCTGACATCGAGAAGGCCCAGGAAAAGGCGGCGAACTTGGTTGCCACGGCTGAGGCCGTCCGGAACCAGCATCAAGCCGCACTGGATTCCCAGGAAGAGGACCTCACCGTGCGTGAGGCGAAGCTTGCCGTAGTGCTCCATGGCAAGGATGAGGAGCTCGAGGCCCTTGTCGCACGGCGGACTCGCGAGCTGGAGCAGAGGCACAAGGAGGCACTCGATGCCCAGGCTCTGGCCCATGCCGGCAAAGTAAAGGAGTTGGAGGTGGAGCGGGACGAGCTGAAGGAGCAGGCCCTCAAGCTATCCAACGAGAAGAGCACGCTCAACAGCGCCTTGGGGTAGGCACAAGGAGCGGTCATCAGCAGGACTGGGGAGCTCTCCGAAGCGCAAAACTCCGTCAGAGATCTCAAGCTGAAGCTGGAGGATCTCAAGAAGATGTTGTCGGAGAGCAGGGCTCGGGAGGAGACCTTGACCAGGAGTCTAGAGGAGGAGAAGCAGCTGCGGGCGAACGAGGCCGCCTCCCACCAGGAATATGTGGCGGGCGAGAACAGATGGATCAGCCGTCTGGAGGACGTTGCCGGCAGGGTCACCTCGCAGTTGGCCACCATGGGGATGCCAAACGTGAGGTACGCCCCTGAGCGCAGCGGGACCGTCAACACCAAGATGACCCAGTACTTCGAGGGCGTCCTTGGAGCCTTGGCTTATCTTCACTCCAACCTAGCGGCCACGTTGGCCGGGGAAGCCCGGCGACTTTGCCGGGGGGTCATGACCAAGGTCCTCACCAAGATGGCATACTGGAATCCCGACCTCGACTTCGATGCCGCGATGGATAGCTTGCCGGATGGTACCGACCTCACGGTGCTCAAGGGGAGCATCAAGCCCGTCATCAGCAGCATCGACGAAATCAAGAGGGTGGAAGGCCAGCGCCGGGATTAGGCATCCCGTTCTTCACCGCCGCTGCAGGTTCATGACCAAGACAAATTTCATCTTTAGTTAGAACTGCAGCAATGATGTGATGTAATATAAGTTTGTAGTACTCTTAATTTCATGCACGTTATTTCCCTGTTCAATTCCTCTTTGTATGCGCGCCCTTCGTCGGTTGGGTAGGCTCGCCAGCGCGGAAGCCCCTATCGGCGTTTTGGGGACGAATCCCCATGGGCCTGCTGGGTATGCGTGCTGTCGGACGAGCCACCTTTCCGTTCTGAACGTGGCTGGTCGAACTATCGAGCTTGACTCGAGTCAGAATCGAGAGCGTTGTTGATCGCGGCAGGCTACTCTGCCATTCTTGACGCAGCCACATGAGCTGTTGAGCGGTCTGGAAACAGGGCAAGGGCGTTGCCGATCGTGGGAGAGCCCCCTGGCGTGCAGGTTTCTCATACAAAGGCGTGACATCTCCGGGGGGGAATAACCTCATATAAGAAGGATAGAACAAATAAGGGTTCAGTGCAACTTAGCTTCTGTTTGCAATCGCTCGAGTGCCGATCTTCTGGCCTCCTTTCTTCTCCAAGGGTCACAAAGATGAAGGAGTGCCGGGCTAACTGGTAAAGCCGATTCTCACAACTGCTCCCCCTACCTGGCGCGCCAAAGATGTCCGTGGGAACGACACCTATCGTATCACAAGAATCCCTACTGTGGTTAGCGGGGAGCGGGGTCGTGAGAAGAGCGGATCAAATAGATAGCCCATGGTTCATTTATCCAGGTTTGGGCCGCGAGGATGCGTAAAACCCTACTCCTGCTTTGGTGGATTGTATATCTGTGTTCTTGAGCTAGCTATGGGGCGTGAGGAGCTCCAAAAAGCTGAATCCTTGTCCTGGTCGCCTCGGGCCTCCTTTTATAGAAAAAGGGGTTGCCAAAGTGGCACATAGGAGGTGGAAAGGGTATGGTGATGCGAGGTTATCACTCGCATTACATGACAAGGCGCATTTAATGTGTCTTGCCTAGGTGTCCTTGCTTTATCGGGGGCGGGGGAGAAACCTATCTCGTCCGTCGCCGCTCCTTCTTGTGTCGACACGCGCCCTGGCCAGCAACGCCTACGATGCCACATAGGTAGGCAGGCAGCTGAGGTGGCGCAGTGGTGGGTCTTCACGAAGATCTGCATGCCGCCACGCAGGTGCCTCCCAGCTGGTTAGGACGGCAGCTGTATGCATGCGGTGGTGGAGGTTTAGTCGGCGTGGGCCTGATGGTGGCCCTGCGGGTGTCCTCGGTAAGGGCCTTGCCGGGGCCCCGGCAAGGGTCTTGCCGAGGCGCCTGCTGTCATCCCCGGCAAGGCGCTTGCCGGGGGCCTTGTGGTCTTCCTCGGCTGGTATCCCGCCAAGGGTTGTTGTCTCCTTAGTGCGTATCTGATCTTGAATGTCTTCACTAAGATCTGCATGCCGCCACGGGTATGTCTCCCGAATCCTTGCCCTTTTGGGGGCAGTGGACTCAAGGGTGATTTTCTCCATAGGCGCGGGACGAGTCGCCGCGGCAAGGGTCTTGCCGTGGCTGCTAGAACTGTCTCCCGGCAAAGATCTTGCCAGGGGAGTCCGCTTCGTCCCCTTTGCTCTTCGTGGTCTTGGCCTTGGCGTCGTTTTAGTTCTCTTGAGCTTCGGTCTTACCCTGGCTCACCTCCCTTGCCTTGCTTGGTGTGGTGGTATCCGCGGCTCAGACTGCCCGTGCATAGTTATAGGGGTACAAAAAGTGTATCCCTCTTTTTGTACACCAACACATAGCTACTGGTACATACCCTCAGCCCCGAGGGAGAACTACTCCCTCCTCGTCATGGAGAGCGCCGGGATGATCATGGCCACCGGTGAGGGTTCCCCCCTCCGGCAGGGTGCCATAACGGGTCTAGATTGGTTTTCGATGGCTATGGAGGCTTCTGGCGGCGGAACTCCCGATCTATTGTGCTCTCTAAAGTTTTTAGGGTATATGGGTATATATAGGGGGAAGAAGTACCTCGGTGGACCTCTGGGCTGTCCACGAGGCAGGAGAGGCGCCCAGGGGGTGGGCGCGCCCCCCACCCTCGTGGGCAACCCGGGACTCTCCTAGTCCAACTCTGATACTCCATGGGCTTCTTCTGGTCCAAAAATAAGTTCTGTGAAGTTTCAGGTCAATTGGACTCCGTTTTATTTTCCTTTTCTGCGATACTCTAAAACAAGGAAAAAACAGAAACTGGCACCGGGGTCTAGGTTAATAGGTTAGTCCCAAAAATCATATAAAATATCATATAAAACATCCAAGGTTGATAATATAATAGCATGGAACAATCAAAAATTATAGATACGTTGGAGACATATCAGTGTGCGTCTGGGGGTGGCGGGTGGCTCGCGGTACACTACGAGTTGTGAGCCGCCGTGTGGGTTGACCGTTTTGTTAGGCAGGCCGATGCCACATCAGAGTCGTGAAATCATTATTTAAAACATTACACAACCCTTTAATACATAAATGTTTTGGCCACATGCAGTCGATGGTTGTCCTACACGACACTCAACACTCACGTGTGACGCTTTCTGTGGGCCCGCGAGGTCGTCGTCCATCACTTTGACGAACAACCGGCAGTGAGGTTAATTTGACCAGCAAGGTAGAATCTTTTTTGTTTGTGTTATGGTGGTATATAGTACGCGTCGAAGAGGTGGGAGGGGACTAGCATATATACTATACGTACACATCGGGAGAGTTTAATTAATTTCACATCGATGAGGATTCTTTTGGGTTGTACATATATTACGACAGGAGCATATAGTATGCGGTGAAGAGGGGGGAAGAGGACCATCATATGTAGTACGGTTGATATGAACCTCGCTTTGTGTGGGTGCATGGTTTATGGTTTTTTAGGCATGTGGCACATCAAAGTTGTGCTTTTTGGGCATTCAACATATATATGTTTGGCCCACATGCAAAGCGGTGGTGGTTGTCCTCTCGCACCCACTTAAGCGGTTATCAGCGACATTGATGCTTTCCATCTGTAGGCCCGCTTGGTCCATCACTACTTTTTGCCTCACAACAAGAGAGGTTAATTTGACTTAGGAGGGGATTATTATTTTTGCTCTGGGATGACATGCATGATACAGTTTGAGCACACACGCATGCATTTGTATGCATGAATCCCTCCCATCGAGTCGAAGTGGCCAGTACAACAACACATCATGAACCAATCTCGCTTTGTGTGGGGAGCTAGTGTACAATTTTTGATGCACGCGCCACATCAATGTTGTGTATTCAAACATGCATGCACGCATCACCTACATACATATGCATGTAGTGGTTGGCTTCGAATGGTACACTCCCTCGCGTGGTTATCGGCGACAAGCCTATATATTCATGGGCCCGTGTGGACATCCACGATCACCTTGACCAACAGGAAGTTAGGTTACCATGGCGGATTCTTCATTTGGTTCATGTTATTGTAGTATAGGTCATGGTGAGATTCAGACCTTAAGTTTGAGCGCTTATACTATGCACACGTGCATGCATGAATCCTCGTCGTTGGCTTGAAGTGTGGTGTAACATACATATGCATCGTCAACCTAACCCTCACTCAGTGTGGGGTTTTCTAGTTTGAAATCACGATGCCACGTCAAAGTTCTTCCATTGTTACCCAAAACACACCTCTCCATACATATGTTTGGGCCACACGCATGCAGTGGTTGTCTTCGGGGACTAGCTACTTGCGTGATTATTGGTGAGCTAGCCCATCTCCGGGGTCGCATGGACGACCATCACTTTGACCAATAACAAGAGAGAGGTTGTACGAGCAAGGTGGATTATTCTTGGTCCGTTTTACGATCCATCTTGGTGAGATATATGCCTCTCTGTCCCGCCAACTGAAAGTGTGTGGGGGGATTGCTACTTCGCACTTTGCTAGGTGAACCTCGGTTGGGGGGGATGCAATCATAGATTAGGATTCCCTTCGTGGTGACACG
>NC_041390.1:435721692-435749953 GCF_002162155.2 Triticum dicoccoides
GGGGGCTGCTAGCTACTTCATACTTTTCTATGGTGAACCTCGGTTGGGGGCATGCATTCGTAGCTTAGGATTCCCTTCGTGCCGACACGAGGGAGGAGGGGGGCTGCTAGCTACTTCGCACTTTGCTAGGTGAACCTCGGTTGGGGGGAGGGGGCATGCATTCATAGCTTAGGATTCCCTTCGTGCCGACACGAGGGGGTGGTGGGGGCAAGCAATACCGTGCGCTTTGCGAGAGAGGTGCCACATCGAAGTTGCATTTGGTATTTGAAAATCAAACCACCCTTTTGATACATAAATTTGGTCCACATGCAAGTGTGTTCGTGTTCTGACCCTCTCCCGTGTCATTTTTCTCCAAATTTATGAACATTAAACAAGTCGGATGATGCAACAGACACGGTTCACTCAAACTAATCGTGTGCCACACCGGTGCCCCTGTCACGCACACATCCGCACAGTACATTGGGCTCCACGAGGCCCCCCCTCTCAAAAATATCTACCCGCCTCAAGGGTTTTTCTGTTTCATAACACACGGTTGTTATCTCCAGACCGTGTGCGATATTTCTTGTTCCCAATCCCTCCTGCATCCCTAGAGAATATCTACCCACCTCGAGGGTTTTTCTGTTTCATAACACATGGTTGTTGTCTCCACACCGTGTGCGATGATTCTTGTTCCCAATCCCGCCTGCATCCCTAGAAAATATCTTCCAGCCTCGAGGGTTTTTCTATTTCGTAACACACGGTTGTTATCTCCGGACCGTGTGCTATGCACTATCATCAAAATTTTCAATAGCCCGGCATTTCACTCCCGCGTTTGACTCCCATGTAGTAAAATTTTCAGTACCCGCGTCATTTCCTCAAACACACCGTGTCCCCTCCACACATAACACACACACACACACACACAAAAACACACACACACACACACAACAAAACCTCCTCGGGCATTCGCGCACACACACAGCCCCTCCCTCGCTCGAAACCCTAGCAAGGTCCCCACCGCCGCTGCCACTGCCGCTATAAGGCCTCCATTGTCAACATCTGCTGGTTAGCCCGTGCAGCTTACCAACCAATCTCCATACCCAGGCCGCCCTGAGTTTCTTAGATGACACTTGCCGAACGCGCCCTTTCCCACAGATCCCCTTCCCCATCCCCCACTCCAGAGTGTTGCAGCCTAAGCCCGGCTACACTACATGTGGAGCTCGAGGAGCGACTAGCCCAAAAGAGGTGTATAGCGGTCTCTTTGCCCGACGTCGCCGAGGAAGCTGACGACCATTACTGGCGACAGGCACTCAAGCAGCGAGCTAGAGTATGCGGGCATGTCTCGGCCGCCGGCTCCGACATCGATCTCATCGACAGTGATGGCCTGAGGCAAGGTATGTCACAGGTTAAGTGGCCCAGCCCCAACCCCTCGGGTTCAACCATTGTCGATCTCATCCATGGCCCCGCCGCTGATCTCCTCTAGCTCGTTGTCAACAATTTGCCATTCTACATCGCCATCGAGCCCCTTTTGTCATTTCTGAAGGACATTTTTTGCGACGTTGGCTTGGATCCACAACTTCCAAGTCAGACCTCATCGATGGCGACCACGAGGAGGGCACCCTCAACGACTCTTCTAAGGGGAAAGAGCCCATCTGCTCTTCCAAGGGGAAAACGCCCGTCTGCGACATCAGGGAGGGCACCCTACAGCCCTGCTCTTCCAAGGGGAAGGAGCCCATCTGCGACAACATGGAGCGCATCCAGAGTCCGTTCTCTTCCCACGGGAATGATCCCATCTGTGACAAGTGAGGAAACCCATGATTTGTTTTGTCGTGCCTCTTCACAGGAGAAGCCCATGATTTGTTTTGTCGAGTCCCTTTTGTAGTGTATTGAGAATATGTCCAGTTTTAATTGCTATATCTGGTTGTTTGTAGTATGCCTTGTTTATTTCAGTTGTTCACAATGTGATGCTCTATATGTCCAATTATTTGATGTGCAGTACATTTCATCAATCCAATTTTAAACATACCGATAGGAATGCTATATTTACTTGCTGTTAAGCCTGTTATAGCTAGCATATGCCTCTTTTAAAGTTTTTTGATTGTTCGGTTGTTTGTAGTTAGCATATGTCCAGTTTCAAATGCTATCTTTGGTTGTTCGTAGTATGTATTGTTTATTCCATTTATTCACAACGTGATGTTTTATATGTGCAAGTATGAATTGTGCATTTCAATTTCATCAGTACCAGTTTCAACCATACCACTATGAATGACTACGTTTGGTTGCTGCATCTTGTAGTTAACACGCCTTTCCATTTTTATTTAACAATAACCAGTGTACTTAGACTGGCACAATACTAGTTTGAATGACTATGTTTGCTTGTTGTTAAATGTTAGGCCTATTGCAGTTAGCACACCTTTCCACTTGTCTTGCTTTACTAGCGTGCTTAAACCTGCACATTGAAGCTATCTTTTGGACATTATTTTGTCTGCCATGTATAATTTTGGTTGATGTTTAGCCTGTTGTGCTTAACATGCTTCTCGATGTACCTACACATGACAATTTTGGAATGACTACTGTTTTCCATCGAGGTTAGTTTCATCCCATGGCTTATATCTGCTCACTGTTCAGGATAACTGTAGCTGGTACCATATAGGTCGGCGGCTGATAAGGGACTAACCGGTGAATCGGACTTTTTACTGAATATATCTGCAACCCATTTATTGTTAGGTTAACTAGGGCCATATGTAATATATCCGAGGCTACATATCAACATGCACTGTACTTAATGTCTAAATATGTAATCCTAGGCTACATAGCAATAAGGAAGAGTGTTACATTAATGTTCTAATGATGTCTAGATATACGTAGAAGAGCAATAGCAGCAGCAATAACAACACAACCCTGTTTGGTACTCAACTTAGCTAGAGGTTAGAGTTAGTTTCTAGCTCATTACTGTAAGTGCATCTAGTGCCACCCCTAGTTGGTTTTGGAGTATTGACGACAAACCTAGTTGAGGGACTAATGTGTTTGTGAGAATTGCAGGAAAACACAGGTAGAAGTCCCTCATTGATTCGGTTTCACTATCAGAGATGACCCCTAAAAATGTACGAAGACATTGAAGACAATGGTGGTTTATGAAGATATTCATATTGAAGACAATGACATGAGAAGACTCCCTATGAAGCTTTTGGAACTCGAAGACCTAGATCCTTCGTAGTTTTATTTCATTCATGTTGTGTCATAGGAACCACCGTACTGTTAAGTGGGGTCAAAGAGAACCAGTCAGAATGACTGAAGTGATGCCTAATTCAAATCCTATGGCTTCGAGCGAAGCCTATGAGAGAAAATCTTGTCCAAAGTCAGACAAGTCAGCTTTACTTGTAGCCCAAGTAAAGTTGCCGTGTGAGTTCGAAATCCGACCGTTGGTACACGTGTCAGTTCCTTAGTGACCCAGGGTCATTTCGGACAGATTAGGTCAGGTTGCCAAGTGGCTATAAATAGTCCACCCCCCACAACCTTAAACGGTTGGCTGCTCAGATTTCAGTGCACGGCTTTTGTCGTTTGAGAGCAACCCACCTCGAAGCCTTTGAAAGAAAAATTCCCAGTGAGGAGAAAAGCCCTAACCACCCAGAGCCAGAGTAAATTGGGCATCACTTAAGTCTTCGTGTCTGTGTGATTTGAAGACTTATTACACTTGAGGACTGTGCATCCTCCAGACGGTTAGGCGTCGCGTTCAGAGCATCCAAGAGAAATTGTGGATTGCCAGTGAACGAAGTCTGTGAAGGTTTGGGAGTCTACCTTGAAGACTGACCAGAGTGATTGGGCGAGGTCTGTGTGACCTTAGCTCAAGGAGAAAACGGTGAGGACTGGGTGTCTTGGACTAAGTGTCCTTGACTGGGTGTCCGGGACTGTGTGTCCTTTGGTTTAAATACCTAGCCGCTCCAACCAGACGTACAGTTGTCACAGCAACTGGAACTGTTCCAACAAATCATTGTCTTCAACATGTCACTTGTTTCATCTTCACTTCCTTTTACTTACAGTTATTCATTGTGAAGCCATTACATGCCTGCTTTACCGTTTGTCTTCACAACATGAATGTATGATCTGTTTGGCTTCATAACTTCTTCCTACCTGATCCTTATTACACTGAAGCTGTTTGTCACTACGATTTCACTCTATTGAATACCTGACCATGGCTGGACTAGTGTAATCTAACTTCCGCTGCATAGTAATAGGCATAATCTTCACTGTTTGTCTTCATAACTCTCACGTTTTGAAGACTTTCATAAAAATCGCCTATTCACCCCCCCTCTAGTCGATATAACGCACTTTCAATTGGTATCAGAGCAAGGTGCTCCCTTGTTCTGTGTGATTCGGTTTAACCACCTGGAGTTTTAGTTATGTCGACTGCAGGGATAATCAAAGTCTCCGCTGCTTGCCCCGTCTTCCATGGAACTGAATATCCCTACTGGAAGAATAAGATGCGCATGCATCTTGAAGCCATTGGCGTCGACCTATGGTATGTCGTCGAAAACGGCGTTCCCAAGGCTGGAGAAGGTGTCACTGCTGCTGATGTCAAGAAGTTCGTTCAACTGGACTCTACTGCCAAGAATATCATCTGTGGTCATCTGACCAAAGGACAGTATGGCCGTGTGAGTGCCTTGAAGACATCCAAACTGGTCTGGGATTGGCTCTCCAAAGTTAATGAAGGCATATCAACCTAGAGAGATCAAAGAATCAGTGTCCTTCGCAATCTCTTCAACCGCTTCAAACGAAATGACAATGAGAATGTCCAGCACACCTTTGATCGGCTCACTGACATCACAAATGAACTTCAAGCCCTCGGCGCTACTGAGATCACCAAACATGAAATCGTCAAGACGCTGCTGAGATCACTTGATAGTTCGTTTGACATTCTGGTCCTGATGATTCAAGAACGTCCTGATTTCATGACACTCGATCCGTCTGACATACTTGAGAGGCTCAACACACATGAGTTTCAGCTTTCTGAGAAAAGAGATATCTACGGTCCAAACTATGGGCGAACTCATGCCTTGAAGGCAAAAGCTGTCTCCTCATCTGAAGAAGAATCTGACTGCAGTTCTGATGATCCTGAAGACATTGGAAGAGAACTTGCAATGCTAGTGAAGAAGTTCCAAAAATTCACTAAGAAGAAAGGCTTCAGGAAATCTTCACGATCAAGCTCAAGGAATGATGAAGCTTCTGCTCATGACTACAAGAAGAAAACATGTCACAAGTGCAAGAAAACTGGGCACTTCATCCCTGAGTGTCCACAGTGGGACAATGAGAACAGAAGGAAGAAGAAGAGCAAGGAATATGATTCTGACGACAAGAAGAAGAAGAAATACTCAAAGTCGTCTTCCAAAACTTCATCAAGGTCTTCATCACACAAGAAGAGCTCATCTGGCAAGGCACGTGCGTTTGTTGGAAAGGAGATGGATTCAGAGGAGGAGTCCGCATCTGAGGAGGCAGAGGTGGAGTCTGAGGAGGAGTCTGATTCTGGCATTGCGAGTCTGGCTACAGCATACGTCGCCAAGTCCATCTTCAATACTGAAGACAATGACTGCATCACCGACACCAACGCAAATGACAAGAACGACTCCACTCCTACCTACTGCTTCATGGCACGCGGTGCCAAGGTAAACACACGCACAACTCGCTATGAAACATCTAGTGACGATGACTCTGAATGTGATTCAAAACCTAGCTACAAAACACTTGCTAAAATTGCAACTGAACAACAGAAAGCTATGGAACATATTCAAAAATTGTTAGACAAAAGCGATGATCTGTTGGGTGCTGAAATGACTCGATCTGAATCCTTAATTGAAGACATAAAAAACCTTCACGTTAAGTATCAGGAACTTGAAGATCGTCATGATACTCTCTCAACAACTCATGAAAAGCTTTCCTATGATTATCTTCAAAGGAAGCAAGAACTTGAGAAATTGAGGGTGGCTCATGAAGATCTTCAAAAGGAAAATGAGTCACTTCGCGCTGAACAGATCAGTCCCGCTCAGGAAGGATTTGAACCACCATGTCTTAAATGCATTGAGCATGATAATGCTGCTTCTGTTGCTGAATGTTCCACTGCTACTACTGTTTCAATATCTTCAACTGTTGATGTGGTAACTAACCCCTCTGCTGAGGATACCACTGCTATTGCTGATGAGAATGCTAGGTTGAAGACATTGCTTGAAACAGGGATGTACAAAAGTCTGAAAGGGCATCAGACATTATGTGATGTCCTTAAGAAGCAGATTCTGAACCGAAACCCTAGGAAAGAGGGTGTTGGGTTCGTGAGGAAAATTAATGCAGATGGGTCTTACTGGAAACCTGAGCAGTACCCCAAAACCACATGGGTTGCTGCAAAGGAATCCTCAGTAGATCCATCCAATCTGTCTGGCTTCACTTGTGCTAACCCAATTATCATTGATGAATCCTTTGATGCAAACTATAAACTGTTTAAGAATCAGAATGATGAAGTGTTCGCCAGGTACATTGGTACTAACTGCAGGAATGGACCGCCTATGAAGAAGATCTGGGTTCCGAAAACATGTCTGGAAAATCTTCCTGTGAATGTCTTCATGACACCTCACTTGAAGAAGACAAACCTCAGACCAAAGGCTTCATATGGTCCAAATGCTTCATACAAACAGGGGACTCACCTGAGTCGCACTAACGCAAATGTTTTGCAGGGGAACCATACTCAGGCATATGAATATGAGAGTGGTTCATCGAACCGTCATGTTCATATGACCAAAAATTATTCTGCTTATTCCTATGAGTATTATTGTCCACCTGCTAGACTGTTTGCTAAGGTTTCAAAGCCAAAATTCTCAGATGCTGCACTTAGACTTATAGCTTCTAAGCCACCCTTGAAGATGTGGGTGGTTAAGAAAGCTTAACTCTCCTTTGCAGGGAAAGGTCTCCAGCACAAAAACAAAATCTTCTGATGCTATTGCTGGAGACCATAAAAATCTTGTGGGGCGCAAGATAAACTGCCCAAATGGCATCATTATGTACTTCGTTCCTGAATCGCATGCTACTCTCCCCATTAGTCCTAATCTGGATCTAAGTTTTCATAACCCACTGGTTCATCAAATGTTTATGCTTCACAACACTCTTCGTGAAGCCTATCCCCCTAACTGCACTGTAGGGTACGATACCAGCGACTTCAAAGTCTTCAGAATGGATTATTGACAGTGGGTGTACAAATCACATGACTGGCAGAAGAAGCCTTCTTATGGACTCAACTTTAAGTCCATCCGACAAGAGCCACATTACATTCGCTGACACTGGTAAAAGTAAGGTATTGGGTCTAGGTAGAGTTGCAATCTCAAAGGATCAACACATGGATAAAGTCATGCTTGTTGAATCCCTTGGCTTCAACTTAATGTCTGTCCCAATGCTCTGCGATTTGAATATGATTGTAATGTTTGGCAAATATCACTGCCTGGTGCTAATGGAATCTGACAAATCTCTAGTGTTTGAAGGGTATAGGAAAGGTGATTTGTATGTGGTAGATTTCTCAGCAGGACCACAACTTGCAGTATGTCTTCTTGCAAAAGCTTCAGAATGGTGGCTTTGGCATCGAAGGCTTGGGCATGCTGGCATGAGGAACCTCCACACCCTTGCGAAGAAAAAGCACGTCATAGGCATCGAAGGCGTCAAGTTCAAGAAAGATCACTTATGCGGCGCCTGTGAAGCAGGGAAGATGACAAGGGCAAAACATCCTTCGAAGACAATCATGACCACTACTCAACCCTTCGAACTGCTTCACATGGATCTTTTCGGTCCCACTCACTACTCAACTTTTACTACTTCTGCATGCCTCTATGGCTTCGTAATTGTTGATGATTATTCTAGATATACTTGGGTGCACATAATCCTTTACAAGACTGAAGTGCAGGATGTCTTCAGACGCTTCGCAAATCGAGCTATGAACAATTTTGGCGCCAAGATAAAGCACATCAGAAGTGACAATGGCACTGAATTCAAGAACACTGGCCTTGATACATATCTGGATATCTTGGGCATCACACATGAATTCTCAGCTCCATACACGCCACAGCAGAATGGCATCGTCGAACGCAAGAACAGAACACTCATTGAGATGGCCAGAACAATGCTAGATGAATACAAGACTCCAAGAAAATTCTGGACTGAAGCCATTGATACTGCATGCCATACAATCAATCGTGTTTATCTTCACAAGCTCCTGAACAAGACATCTTATGAACTCCTAACTGGCAAGAAGCCAAATGTCAGTTACTTCAGAGTATTTGGCGCAAAATGCTGGATCAAGGACCCACACCACACCTCAAAGTTTGCACCAAAAGCACATGAGGGCTTCATGCTTGGATATGGAAAGGATTCGCACTCCTACAGAGTCTTCAATCTCTTCCACTACAAAGTGGTTGAAACAGTGGATGTGCGGTTTGATGAAACCAATGGATCACAAAGAGAGCAATTGCCAAATGTGCTAGATGAAATTCCAGCAAATGAATCAATCAAGCTTATGGGAACTGGAGAAATTGTACCTTCTGAAGCTCAACCTGAAGAAGAACTTATCATCTCAGCACCTGATCCACATGAAGACAATGCTCAGCCTGAAGATATACCTTCAAATGACCACATAGATCAGCAAGAGCAAAGTCTTCGCCCCACACACCCTCGTGTTGCAAATGAAGTACAAATTGACAAAATACTGGACAGCATCAATGCACCTGGTCCACTCACTCGTTCAAGGGCAACTCAGCTAACAAACTTCTGTGGGCATTTCGCATTCGTCTCAATATCAGAACCCAAGAAAGCTGAAGAAGCCTTCATGGAACCTGAATGGATTCAAGCTATGCAAGAAGAGCTTCAATAGTTTGAGCTGAATAATGTATGGGAACTGGTTAAGCGTCCTGATCCACGGAAGCACAACATAATAGTCACCAAATGGATATACCGCAACAAGCAAGATGAGCATGGTCAAGTTGTCAGAAACAAAGCTCGTCTAGTTGCTCAAGGATATACTCAAGTGGAGGGCATTGACTTCGATGAAACATTTGCTCCTGTGGCTAGGCTTGAAGCCATACGCATACTGCTGGCCTATGCAAATCATCATAACATACTTCTCTATCAGATGGATGTGAAAAGTGCCTTTCTCAATGGCAAGATTGAAGAAGAAGTGTATGTTGCACAACCACCTGGCTTTGAAAATCCAAAACATTCTGATATGGTATACAAGCTCAACAAGGCACTGTATGGCCTCAAACAAGCCCCTAGGGCCTGGTATGATACACTCAAGTACTTTCTGAAAAGCAAAGGCTTCATACCTGGTTCCCTGGATCCCACTCTTTTCACGAAGACATATGATGGTGAACTGTTTGTGTGGAAAATATATGTGGATGACATTATCTTCGGCTGCACCAATCAGAAGTATAGTGAAGAGTTTGGATACATGATGCAAGAGCAATATCAGATGTCCATGATGGGGGAGTTGAAGTTCTTTCTCGGTCTTCAAATACGGCAACAACGCAACGGCATCTTCATATCTCAAGAGAAATATCTTAAAGAGTGCCTGAAGAAGTTCGGTATGCAAGACTGCAAAGGCTTCACAACACCAATGCCAGCCAAGCATCATCTGGGTCCCGACGACAATGGTAAAGAGTTCGATCAAAAGGTATACCGCTCCATGATTGGGTCCTTGCTTTATTTATGTGCATCTAGGCCAGATATCATGCTTAGTGTTTGCATGTGTGCTCGATTTCAAGCGACACCAAAGGAGTCGCATCACTTAGCTATGAAGCGAATTCTTCGATATTTGGCTCACACCCCAACTCTAGGATTATGGTATCCAAAGGGCTCAGAGTTTGATTTAGTTGGATTTTCGGATGCTGATTATGCTGGTGACAAAGTTGATCGCAAGTCTACATCAGGCACATGTCATTTTCTGGGACGATCACTTGTATGTTGGTATTCAAAGAAGCAGAACTGTGTATCTCTCTTCACTGCTGAATCTGAATACATTGCTGCTGGATCTTGCTGCGCTCAACTTCTGTGGATGAAGCAAACACTCAAGGATTATGGCATTCATCTGAAGCAAGTGCCACTTTACTGCGACAACGAAAGCGCCATCAAGATTGCTAACAACCCAGTTCAGCACTCGAAGACAAAACACATTGAAATTCGTCATCACTTTCTCAGAGATCATGTTGTGAAGGAAGACATTGATATCATACACGTCAATACTGAAGAGCAATTGGCAGATATCTTCACCAAGCCCTTGGATGAGAAGAGATTTTGCAAGTTACGGTGTGAGCTAAATATCTTGGAATCCTCAAATGTCCTGTGATCAGGCACACATCCTAACACTTATGCATATTGATGACTTAGATGTGCAACACACGAAGTAGCGTATATCTTCAATCAATGAAGACATACATTCTAAGTGTGAATACATTAATGTGGAATTTGACTTCGGAGCGCCACGATAATTGTGCGCCGTGTTTGGGTCTAATACTTCCTATACGGTGGGTAACGCCACCACCAAACGTTCTATTTTGAAGTATTTCACTCATGGCGTTACCTCGCAATGTCTTCACATTTGGTTTGGCTTCATTCTCAACATGTCTTCATGATTATCTTCACCACGTTGATTATATGGATACATATGTACCGATGTTCTGTCCTCTACAGCATTCACTTATAGCTATGTCTTCTTGGTTGAATCTTTTTGAACTAAGTGAATGTGATCGGACCCTAACCTCTCTAGGCTTTCTATCTCAAACTCTATCTCTCCAAGTCATATGCATTCTGTTGAAACTGTCGAATGTCTTCACTGTGTCCTTGTCAGCCGAAGACATTGAGACAACCATAAAAGTCCGTTTTTAATGCTCATTCCTCCACATAAGATTCGGAGAAGCAGAAACGACCGCCCGATAATTTAGGCGTGCATGGGATGTGGAACAAATCCCGATAATCTAACTGGCCACGCGTGCCTCAAATGCGAACCGCCAGGGGTACCTGCGTAATAGCGCAGTGCCGCCTCTATCCCTATAAATATACGATTCACTGCGGTCATTATCTCCTTCTTCCACCCTCGCACGAACCCTAGCGCCACCGCTAGCACTCGACGACGCCGACGATGAAGCGCTTCACTGCCGCAACCTCTCCGACGCCGTTTTCATGCCGACAGCGGACATCACTTTCTCCGCCGTCGCCGTAGGTGTCTTCCGTCGCCAAGTTAGGGCACGGAGGATCGAACTGCTCGGCCTCAACTCTCACTTCGTCTAGCAGTTCCAAGTGTGGTAAATAAAACCTCTTTTTACAGCTTCTTTTGATCCTACAGTTCAGTCACTTTCTGCCATAAGAAGTTTCTCTTCACACCAGTTAAATCTCTCGCTGCATCTCATAACATGCCTAGTATATTCACTTGTGCTTCATAAAGTAGTTAGATTCCTCACTTGTACTGATCTATGGGTTCGTACAAATCTGGAACCAACTTCTTATCTATAAGTGAATGTCTTCGCATAATGAGGTCAATATCTTCTAAACCAATTTATCTTCAAAATCTTCTGAGAATGCATATGACCTCTTCCCCTTCCCTCGCACCTTAATGCTGTCACGGGTACATGTCCGTGGGAGAATCCTTCGGTTCTCATAGTCTGCATTCATTTGCAGAGTATTTGCAGCATCACATCAACTCGCCTGAAGCCAGTTCTTGCAGAAGGAAGCCCTTGAAGCCTTTGAACATCTTGAAGCCTTCCAAGTTATCCATGGCTTCAGAAACAGCAGCAAGGAAGGGAGGCAGACGGCGACGTGGTGAAACGTCCAAAGATCTGCCTGATGAATTGGCAGAGATGTACAAAACTGACCCTGAAGAAATCTATGGTCAGCTCAAGACACGAATCCAATGGATTCGAAGATATTGGGCAGAGCAATGGTTCCACTACCGCTTCGTCACTCAGGAATATGCGGAGAAGTGCGCCATCAAGAGACCGTGGGGAGATGTATTATACAAAAATCTCATACCCAAGTCCAAAGACGAAGCCATTGCTCAAGGATTCTATCCATGCATGGTGAGAGGACCACAGCCAGCTGAGGCACATCCGTCATCACTTCTCTGGTGCCGCGATGATAATCTCTTCAAGCGCAACTTTCAGTTTGCACAACAGTCAGCGAAGATAAACAAGAAGAAATTTGGGCTTGACTTCAACCCTGGTCCCTCCTCACCAAGGGCAGATGGCACACGCAACGCCAATCCCAATATCATCGGGCCGTATGCCAATCTTGCAGGCCTCATCACTCGCATCCTAGTCCAAGGGACTGCTGTGAATGACCCTCCAGCAGATACTGAGTCAGATGACGCCCCTGCTGCTCTGAAGCCAAAGCAGAAGAAGCCAAAAGCTCCAAAAGCTTCAAAGCCAGCCGCTTCTCCCAAGATCGCAAGAGTGAAGCCTTTAGCAACTGCACCTCCTGAAGCCAGTGTGCAGTCAGAAGGCTTATCACGAGTGTCCAAGCCCCAAGAAGCCAACAAGCCTCAGCCACTCATAGGAAAAGAGCTCACAGCTGCTGACATTTTGCGCTGTGAAGCCATTGATCTCTCAAGCGATGAAGATCTTGGAGATGATGCTCTTGAGCAGCTCATCAAGAGCAAGGAGGAGGCTGAAATCTTCAACAATCTGCCTCTGTTTGATGTCGCCATCATCCACAACTTCATCGATGAATGGTTTGACACACCAGACATAAGCTTCAATGATCTGCATCTACCCATAGGCCTCAGTGTTGCCTTTCAAGGTGCAATCGCTTCAGAACTTGCAATAGCCCAGCGAATTGTAGAACTGAAGCAGAAAATTGATCATGAAAAGGCTCAGTTCAAGAAGCACATGGCCAAGCTCAGTGTGCAAGAAGTGAAAAACTTCAAGATCATGTTGCACGAGCTGAAAGAAAACTTCCTGAAGACGCGTGCCGAAGCTCAAGGCTCACGAGGACGCATGAAGACTTTGGCTGAACGTTGCGTGCAAGCCTACAATGAGGCATAAAAGCGTAAGGCACTTGGGCGTCCCGGCATTGACCCCAGGATGGCCGCAAAGAAGAAAAAGAAGGCGGTTGTGCCCGAACCTGAAGCGCCAAGGTCAGAACCTGATGCTCCGATTGTCTTCCCCGCTGCAACGACTGGCTCGAAGCCAAAGAGTCAATCAACCGCCTCACAGCACAAGAAGACACGGACTGCAGAGGCTAAGGCTAAGAAAAGAAAACATTCTGAAGCCTCTCCTTCTGAACCCATCATCAAGAAGCGCAAGACCAAGAGATCTCGGGCTGCTCCCACAGAGCCCCTGATAGTTGAACCACTCTGTGTCCGCTATCCTGACGCAGATCGTCAGTTGACAGTGCATGAGCCTGCTTACATAGAGGCTCCGCACGCTGAAGACATTCCAGCAGCCAACCCCAATGCTGCTGAAGACATTGATCCCCAAGACAATTTGCAAGGTGATGCAGCCCTTCCTCAGCTTGAGACAAGCGAACAGATCAGTATTGGTCGTCCATTGACGCCAATCACACAAAATGCGTCGTGGGCAGATCGCCCACAGGAGGAAGATGAGCCCCAACCCACTGCAACTCCACCAGCGCCTACACTCCATAGGCTTCGCAGAGGGCCAAGGGCTCAGGCTGCTGAAGACATTCCGGCTGCATCAGCCGAAGAGCAAGCTGAAATACCACAAGTTCCAACTCCCCCGCACCAACAAGAAGCAGTTCTCAAGGAGAACGTGCCTGAAGCTGAAAATGTTGAGGCTGCCACAAACAACGCCGAAGCAAATGTGGAGCCCTCCCCAACAACAGCTTCAGAAGACACCGAAGCTACTGCTCCTGAACATTCTGTGCCTGAGTCTGCTGCCGGACCACAATTCAACTATCATATTGCGCATAGGCCCCAGGTCCAGAAGCCGATCCCACGACTACCAAGGTTCCCAGGTCCTGCATCAGCTCCTGGTTCCTTCAACATCAACGGCTTCAGGGCAGATAACACGTTTTTCGACCGCTCCAAGAACCCTTATTCAAGGGAACGGATTGTATCAGATAGGTTCTGGAGCCATCAACAGCGCAGCTATTATTCATGCATCCTTTACAACCAAGGTCGCATCTTTCCTCACAAGCGCCTTGAGGTTGAAGCTGTTACAGGTTTGCCTGGTCTGGAAGAAGCACTGGATTGCTTCAAGCAAGTGGGTTTGCTGCCATTTATCACTGACAAAGAGCACTGGAACGAAGAGCTTCTGCTCCAGTTCTATGCCACTTTGCATATCAAAGGCTATAACAGAGATCCGAAGACATGGATCCTGGAGTGGATGACAGGCAATATCCATCATGAAGCCAATGCTTTTGACCTAATTGAGCTTACCGGCCTTCCCACTCCTGGCGAATTCTTTGAAGAAGGGTGCCAACTCCATGCTGAAGCCATTGCGAGCATATTTCAGCGTCCTGAGCCAGATATGAGTCAGATGCTCTCAATGATGAAGCCATTTCCTCCAAATGCACCCTATCCAACTAGGTTCTTCGTTGAAGATTTAGAGTACCTGCCCAGAACAATATATCACATCATAAGGCGGACTCTCTGGCCAGTCAAGGGACACTCTCGATATGCAACGATTGATGGTGCAATGAAGACTCTCATCTTCTGCATTCTTCATGGCAAATGCTTCAATGCACAGGATCTCTTCATCCGTCAATTTGCTGCGTCTGCTTCAGAACTGTTTGGCTTAAAGTTTTATGCTCCTTGGGTTATGAGGCTAATCAAGCTTCACTCTGCAACCTCCTATCAACCCTCAGCCCGCAATCATAGGATATTTTTGCCCGATATGGACACATCTGCTGAAGCAATATATCCAGAGCCGGCCAAGCAACCACTAAGTCTTCAGAATGCAGAACACCAGAGCTTCACTCAAAATATTGAAGGTGTTGAAGCTCTCTCTCGCGTGTATCCAATGGCTGGCACCACACGTGCCCCTGCATCAACTGAAGCCACCAACAGCACAGCTGCAAAGAGACCCAAGAAGCGCGCTCGTGCACTCAATGACAGAGAGCTTCTTGTGGATCTTCACCAAAAGCAAGATAGGCATCACGACTGGCTCAAGAGGCAGATGAGAAGCATCATGCAAGACATCAATCGCCTCAGAAATATGGCAACCAAGAATGCATTTGTCACACACGAGACCTGTCGCCGCACTTGGAAGGGCCTCACCATGATGTGCCCTGAAGCTGAACTGCATGAGGATGGCTTCACAGAGCACTTCAAATTTGACTCCACACCTCCAAGAAGAGCGGTGATGCGCAGCACACCATCACTTGAAGAGTCAGAGTTCTCTTCTTCTGCTGCCACCGTGTCTGCCCGTATTATTGAAGAAGAAGACGACGCGACATCATCTCCACCTGCTTCAACGCGCGTCGAATCTGCACCAAGCTCGTCTGCACCACCGCCAAACAACTCCACCGACCCTGCTGCGCCTGGGAACGCGTAGAAACCTCTATGTCTTCAAACCTTTTTGGTCATCACTGACAAAAGGGGGAGAAGCATATGATGGTTAAAGTCTTCAAGCGGGTCACTTTGGGCGGGTGCCACTATATTTTGCTACAATTTTGCTTCGTGCTTACAACTCCCGTTCTTGCTACATTTGCTTCTTGAGTTGTAACACTTAGCCTTGATGGCCGTCTGCTACCTGCTTGTCACTCCGTTATGCGAAGATAAATTCCGCATGTGCGATGATAAATTCCGCACTCATCTCTTACTGCAGACGTCCATTTTCCATTATGCATGACATTATCTTCATATACTTTCACATGCATAGTGGATTGTCATCATAAGTTGAAGTGGATCTCCACAAGTACAACCTGCCATGTGCATTTGCATTCAAAAGGCAAATTACTTATATACACATCTTCAGGGGGAGCCCTTGCAACTTATGAAGACAATTCCTTTACTATTTCACAAATTATGTTCCCCGTTGAAAACTTCAACTAGTTTGTCATCAATCACCAAAAAGGGGGAGATTGTAAGTGCATCTAGTGCCACCCCTAGTTGGTTTTGGAGTATTGACGACAAACCTAGTTGAGGGACTAATGTGTTTGTGAGAATTGCAGGAAAACACAGGTAGAAGTCCCTCATTGATTCGGTTTCACTATCAGAGATGACCCCTAAAAATGTATGAAGACATTGAAGACAATGGTGGTTTATGAAGATATTCATATTGAAGACAATGACATGAGAAGACTCCCTATGAAGCTTTTGGAACTCGAAGACCTAGATCCTTCATAGTTTTATTTCATTCATGTTGTGTCATAGGAACCACCGTACTATTAAGTGGGGTCAAAGAGAACCAGTCAGAATGACTGAAGTGATGCCTAATTCAAATCCTATGTCTTCGAGCGAAGCCTATGAGAGAAAATCTTGTCCAAAGTCAGACAAGTCAGCTTTACTTGTAGCCCAAGTAAAGTTGCCGTGTGAGTTCGAAATCCGACCGTTGGTACACGTGTCAGTTCCTTAGTGACCCAGGGTCATTTCGGACAGATCAGGTCGGGTTGCCAAGTGGCTATAAATAGTCCACCCCCCACAACCTTAAACGGTTGGCTGCTCAGATTTCAGTGCACGGCTTTTGTCGTTTGAGAGCAACCCACCTTGAAGCCTTTGAAAGAAAAATTCCCAGTGAGGAGAAAAGCCCTAACCACCCAGAGCCAGAGTAAATTGGGCATCACTTAAGTCTTCGTGTCTGTGTGATTTGAAGACTTATTACACTTGAGGACTGTGCATCCTCCAGACGGTTAGGCGTCGCGTTCAGAGCATCCAAGAGAAATTGTGGATTGCCAGTGAACGAAGTCTGTGAAGGTTTGGGAGTCTACCTTGAAGACTTACCAGAGTGATTGGGCAAGGTCTGTGTGACCTTAGCTCAAGGAGAAAACGGTGAGGACTGGGTGTCTTGGACTAAGTGTCCTTGACTGGGTGTCCGGGACTGTGTGTCCTTTGGTTTAAATACCTAGCCGCTCCAACCAGACGTACAGTTGTCACAGCAACTGGAACTGGTCCAACAAATCATTGTCTTCAACGTGTCACTGGTTTCATCTTCACTTCCTTTTACTTACAGTTATTCATTGTGAAGCCATTACATGCCTGCTTTACCGTTTGTCTTCACAACATGAATGTATGATCTGTTTGGCTTCATAACTTCTTCCTACCTGATCCTTATTACACTGAAGCTGTTTGTCACTATGATTTCACTCTATTGAATACCTGACCATGGCTGGACTAGTGTAATCTAACTTCCGCTGCATAGTAATAGGCATAATCTTCACTGTTTGTCTTCATAACTCTCACGTTTTGAAGACTTCCATAAAAATCGCCTATTCACCCCCCCTCTAGTCGATATAATGCACTTTCAATTACTAATCCTGAACTAACTCCATCCAAAGAGTTGTTTGGATGGCAGGGTTATATTGACAATAAATGCACTAGGAGAACTAGCTCCAATTAGCACCTCTTAGGTTGGATAGTTTTTTTGGGTGGGTTATAGATGGAACTAGCTCAAACTAGCCCTCATGTTTAGATATACTTTAGGGCTATTTGAGCCCGAACTAGCTCAAACTAACAATAGCCCATGGATACATTAGCAGTTAATCAACCGATAATTTGTAAGAATGCACTAAACTACTTCTGGCCCATACTATAAGATGTTAATTCATCTAATAGGTGAGTATATTGAATGTTATAAGATACTCCCTCCGTTCCTACATATTTTTCTTTTTAGATATTTCAAATGGACTACCACATACGGATGTATATAGACATATTATAAAAGAGTGTTGTACTACATCATTGTGCAATTGTTGTTTAGCTTCTAATATTAACTTGGTGCTTTTAGGTACATATGTCATTGGTAAAGATCCACGCTTCGACCCTTTCTGCGTATGGGGCAATGAGATATCGATGAACCAGCATCAAGTGAGGAAGCTGATAAAGATTGTTAGTAAAATGGGTCCAAAGATGGCAATTAAACTATTTGTTTACACTTTATCCAAGACAACGGCGAACTACAGGATGGTAAGTAGGAACTCGGCAGCCTTCTTTTTACTGCCCATAATGAGTTGTGTTAGATGACAATGTCTGAATCTTTTTCCTTTGCAGTGGTTGCCAAAGCAGTTTACTCAAGATTACCTCTCAAACTACATGATTGGTGGGAATGCAAAGGTTAAAGTATTTCTACCATAACACGATGATTATCTAGATGTTTTCATGAAGACCGTGAAGGATGGGCGGTCGGCCATCACAAGGGGTCGGACTAGAGTCGTGTGTGCCTTCTGCATGGAGGAGGGCACAAAATGGGCATTCCGCTTCACCTTGTTCAGCAACAAGAATATATTTCGCCTCTTTCTTTACCATCTTTAATAGTACAAGTATACAACTGTGGTTCATCATTCGTTATTTGGTTCTTATGTATTTCTTGAACACATGTACCTATGAATCGAATAATGCATTGGTTGTTTGAACCTGATGGATATGAATAAAGCTGTAGCATACATTCAAATTCAAATTCAAATCCGGTAAAATTTGAAATAGCAGCAATTAAATTACGGTGAAATTATGCTCTCCAGGTTGTTACGGCACACACGGTTGGTAAAACACAAACATTGCGATATACGCCATAGTCCGAGACGGTTCACATAGAGGAAACGTGTGCAAGCATGCACACAGTTGCCGTTTGCAAAGCGTGTGCAATGTCAGACAATATCACAAACGGTGTGGGTAAACTCAACGTTTGTGTTAGTTGCCTTATCATAAATGATTCGCAACCATGAACTGTTTCTGATGAAGTATGCATAGTAAACATTGCACCACAGAGTAGCGTGTGTGATAGTTGTCATGTACGATGATGTTACGACGGTCCGACGTTTCGTAAACCTGTCCGACACTCGTACGACGATTAGCTAATCTTCTTAACAGTGAACCGTTTGTGATGGGCCGTGCATCATACACGTTCTATAATAGTGAACCGTTTGTGATGGGCTGCGCATCTTAAACGTAGCACCACAGAATACCGACTGTGATGGCAATGTGAGCAGAAATGAGTAGGAGTACTGTAAGGGCCCTATCCCCGACGGTTTCTGGGTCGTGTCGGAAGGACCCTCCTATCGCCCACATCACTTGGCGATGGTTCCAAATGTTGTTGCTGAAAGGGGCCGTTTGTATAGGACCGACGCGCACCAGTGGTTCTACGTTGACACAAGAGAAATTTTGAAAGCAATAAGAGGCAATGGATATCGTTTCGTCCCCAAAGGTGGAACGTTCCCTACCAAAACCATCATGCATGTTGTGAGAAGCTCTGGCTTGTGAGAAGCATATACCCAAACCTGCCCCAAATGGGACAATAAATTTAGCACGACCTGTTGATGCCGCTCCATGATAGCATGCCAAGTTTCATGAATTTTAGACGAGTTTTGGATTTACTAGAATTTAAAAACAAGGTATCTCAATGTTTGCGGCCGAGTGACGGTGGTGGGGTGTTTGACATTCATTCACTTTTCTTGCATGGGACCTAAGCATGCAACCAAGGACACAAATTTGAATTTTCAACCAATTTATATGCATTAGAGCACGTGCATGTAGTTCAAATTTGAATTATGCACATAAATGCATTGAAAACTCAATTAATGCATAAAAATGTCCAAACGAACCCCGAAAAATCCCAAAAATTGACACAACACTCATGTTGTTCTATGTTGACACTAGGAAAAAATTGAAATCGAGAAGAGGCAATGGATATCATTTCGTCCAGAAAGTTGAAACGTTCCCTACCAAAACCATCAGGCTTGTTGTGAGAAACTCTGATTTGTGAGAAGTATATCCCCAAACCTGCCCCAAATGGGACAAAAAAATTACCACGGCATGTTGATGCCGCTCCATGACAGCATGCCAAGTTTCATGAATTTCAGACGAGCTTTGGATTTACTAGAATTTAATGTGTAAAATGTTTAAACGAACACTGAATAATTTCAATTCTTTTATGACACACATATAGTTGCATGTTCACTGCAGATAAAAGGTCTAGCAATTCAAACACCGTCCATTGCCGCTGTGACCCCATTATGTAATTTAAATCAAGATGAAAAATCAAGTAGATCCCACACAGTTTATTATCACCAACCGTGTGAGATGCAGCACAAAATATCCTAGAGCACCATCGGTGTATAGTACACATATGGCTTACGCGAGAAGGTGCGTCGGCTATAGTCCACAGCCGGCGTCTCAAGCACACTAGCTCGCTCCTTGAATATTATTTCACTGTTCAATCGTCATCGGTGAAAGATGGGCACGTGGACCCACGTCATGAGGGAAACTTCGATGGCCCACTCCGGCGAGAGCGCGGCCGCAGCCGCCATGCGCGTTCTAACAAGGTGCATGAGAGCGGTCGCAATCTACGACCGGGCGGCCAAGGCAACCCAAACGGCTGTTGTTGCTTCTCAAGTGGCGGTAACAACATCTGCCTCGGGGATAGCAACTGGCGAGAGCGGCACAGGAGCTGTCCGTTCTACAGCGGCGGCCTTAGCCCGGATGGAGGCCGCCCACGACCATGTTATGGCCGCCCACACCGAGCTCGTGGCGGTCACCGCACAAATTGAACAAAGCTTCTTCGATAACAGTCGTCAACCCACGGCCGAAGAGTTGGCAATCGCTGAGAGCATTCGAGCAGCCACCTGTTCCTCCGCTGCATACCTTGCAACGATGGAGCCCGTCCAAGCCCAGATCGCGGCCGCTCATGCCCAGCTCGTGGCAGCCTTTCCCTAAGAGATGGCAGACACGGATGGCGAGATGCTTGCCGAGTATGGTGCGATGGATGCCATGGAGCCCCTTCCCCAGGAGATCGTCAGGCGTGAGCTGGACATGGAGGCGGAGGCGGAGATCAATGAGCACCTTTCATAGTAGTACTCTTTGTTTTGTTGAATTAAGAGCTCCGGTCTTTCATTTGTTAGAGTAATGTTTAGGTCAGCTAGCTCTGTTTAATTGCTGAACTTTCTCGATTATGAAGTGTGGGTGTGCTGTAGTCTCCTTTGTGTACCCAAATTATGCAATGACGTGGATGACCACTGTAACCAGGGAAATTCGAACCAAAATTTTCTACGTTCAAACTCAACACACACGGTTAAGCTATCTGAATCATTTGTGATGTTCACATATCATACACAGTTTCGAATAAGGGACCATGTCTGATGACACTTTGCGCGCCAGTTTTTTCGCTGAAGTGATTCCAAATTTTCGGCTTCCGCAGAAATATCTACCTCCTCGCCCCCTACCAAAAGCCACATTTCCCCTGTTTCCGCCTTCCTTTCGAAGTTGAAACCTTCGCTCCTTGCTTGCAGCGCCGCCTCCTCACTGGCGACCCTCCTTCACGCTGCTCGGCCTCGTCTATCCAGGCAGGTAATCCACACCCGACCCCCATCCTTCTCCTCCTTCCACATCCCACATGCCCTGACCGCTGGTGCGACACCTTCCACCCAAATCACCGACCCCTCCACCAAATAAGCGTCGCCCTAAGCCATGGTGCATGCAGTATAGCCAGGATCTCAAGGAGCATTTGGCAGCGGAGAAGCAAATCATGGTCGCACGGGCGGATGAGGTCACGATGGCTGCCATTCGTGACGACCCCCGGATCTTGGAGGAGCACCTTGCCATTTGCTAGCTACACCGGTTAAGCATGCTCGGTTTACCCATTGCATGTGCTGCTCCTGCCTTTCCGTCACAAATTCTAGTGAATTTTGCTATCTAATTTTACCATGCAATCTGTTGCTCTAGTGTATATGTTCTATATGTCGTGCAGTGTGGTGCTCACTTATTAACTATTTTGTTAATTAGTTGTTGTCTTCAGTTAACTATTTGGTTCAATTCTGCAAATGTGATGTTCAATTCTTCAGGCTGCAATTTTGTATTGTCTTCCATGTGAGAAATAAATCAAATTTATCTTTACAAAATACATGAGAAACGAATACAATTGCTATATTTCCATGTTGTCAAGCATGCTTGGTTTGGTTATACATTGTGCAATGTGGTGCTTAGTTAATCATTTGTGTTGTGATGTTTAGTTAACTGTTTGGTTCGATTCTGCAATGCGATGTTCAATAGTTGTGTGTGCATTCTGTTATTGTGTACCATGTGAGGAATAAATTGAATTTGGATGTAGTAAATAGATGAGAAACAAATACAATTGCTATATTTCCAAGTTGTTAAGCATGCTTGGTTTGGTTAACTGTCTGATCTTCTATTAGGAGTATGTTATATTGTGCAATGTGGTGCTCAATTAATGTTTGGTTCAATTAGTTGTGGTGTTTAGTTAAATGCTTGGTTCAATTCTGCAATGCGATGTCCCATTATCGTTGGCAGAATTTTGTATTGTTGTGTGTGTGAGGAATAAATCGAATTTGGCTGCACTTAATACATGAGAAACATATACAAGTGCTATATTTCCTAGTTCTTAATCATGCTTGGTTTGGATATATGGGTTTTCCATGTGGCTTGAATTAATCCGATGAATCTGCAATGTGCTTATTTTACTGATAGCATGTGAACCCTTACTTAACCTGATGACTAACTACCTTATATGTGTTGCAGGGAAACAATGGGAAGCACTAAGGTTTACAATCGAGGTTAGCACGTGCATGGTCCGTTGTCTAATAGCACATTATTGTGCAGTTGTAGGAACCATTCTAATAATTAGGTTTTTAACAATTTGGTCTTGCACATATAGGTCCTCCTATAAGAGGTTTTGACCCACTGTTCGACCCTTTTTGCATATGGGGAAATGAGTTGTCCATGAATATCAATCCAGTCAAGAAACTCAGAAAGATCGTTAGGATAAAGAAATTAGCGAAAAAACAACAAGATCTTTGTCTGCACAATGAAGAAGACATCAGTTCACTAGAAGATGGTACTAACTATTATACCTTGCCTTTTTTATTCCGTTGCCCCATTTCCAATATAGAGAAGATATTTATGCACATCCTTGTTTTCGGGCCTTTCCAAATTAGTTCACTAATGATTACCTCTCAAACCACCTCTATGGTCAGGAGGCAGGGAAGGTTTTCATACAACACCCATGGTTCAATATTGAAGTGTTTCTGAAGAGGACGAAGGACGGACGGTCAATCATCCATAGGCACTGGCCTAAAGTTGCAAAGAGCTTCAACATGAATGAAGGATCAATATTCGCCTTCCGCTTCAGCAGTTTTCCAGATGAGATGCATCTGTCTATATACCATCTATGATGCTAATTTCGAAAGGTTCTACATGTTGCATGTGAAACTTGGTGCTGGTGTAGTTGTGTAATGGGGTAACTGAGTGCTGAAGCAATATCATGTTATACTCTGATGTATTTCAATTATGAAATCATGCTTCCTTAATATGGAAATGAAATATATTATGTGCTTAATATGAATGTCAATTAGATTAATAAATGGATTAATAATAATAGGGCAATTAGCCTGCTAATGGCGAATTAGCCTGCTAATTGGGTTTTGCTATTGCAAACGGTTATTTAGAAAAAACCGTGTTGGATCAATGAACAATCACACACGACCTTCTCTTGAAAACTATTTGCGTTAGGCCACCTTGCACAAACGTTTACGACATAAAAACTATGTGTGATGGACAACCTTTGGCACACAGTTTTACGCACCGTGTGTGATGCATTCAATAACGCAAACGATAAAATTGTTAATATCGTGTGCAATGGCAACGCTATCACAAACGATTTAATGGGGAAAATTGTGTGTGATGTACCTGTGAATGGAAACGTTTTCCTTGGAGTGACTGTGTGGGATGTAAATACGAATGGAAATGTTTAGTGGGGACTGACTGTGTGGGATGTACTTGCGACCGGAAAGAATTTTTCCTGTATAATTGTATTTTTTAGCTCTACTGTACGTATTTCCATATTTGAGCGCTCGCCAGTCGCACACGACCTCATTTTGCCGAGCGTGTGTGCCAGGAGGGCATATCCCCGATGGTTTTTGGGTCGTGTGGGAAGGATCCCGCTATCGCCGTCACAAACTAGGCGACGATTCCAAATGTCATCGCGTAAAGGGGTTAAAAACCGTTTGTATAGCACTGACGCGCACCAGTGCCTCACCTTGTCCAAGTTGCCCCAGCTTGTTGACCGATTACTCGATCCACGTGATCGATGTCCAGAGCCCTACACATCACTCCACCCCCTTTGTGGTACGACACTGCATGGCTACTATCGAGTGCCAGGGGTGATACCTCATAACACACTCGTGATGGTAACTCTTTAGTGTAGCTAATCGGTCGTGGTCTATCAAGGGTGATTCCTCCTTCACCACTCCCGATGCGACTCTGTCGTGCAACACCTCAAGTGTGAACCTCGAGGGTGATTCCATATATGTTCACCTTGATGATTACATCGAGTGGAATCCATCGAGGGTGATTCCTTGGTTTCCCCCCTTGATGTTTTGGACACATGGTTACCTTGACTTTAATTCAGACCTTGTTAAAAGTCGGGCGGGCCCAATGAGTACCCGCGAGTGATACGTGTGAAAGTCGGGTGGGCCTGGAGAGCACCCGCGAGATGTTACAGTGGCGGTTGGCTGTTAGCGATATCACCCAAGAGGGGGTGGTAGCTCCGGACTTGTCCCGACAGCTGTCACTTCTTTTAATTGTTAATGCACTAACAAGTTTGGGTATTTGTTCTGAGTTGGCCACTAGCCTATACGCACTAACCACCACGCGGGAACAGATATGGGCACTCGGGATTGTAGTATCAGCAGAAGCTTTGTCAGACGTCCAGTTCAGCATTGCGGCATGGCATGGTCAGCGCCCCAGAGGAGGGGGCCTATATCGCCCTGCACACAATGACCCAAAGTGCAACGGGCGATGGGCCCAAGACTCCGGAGTGCTTAGGATGTAGACCGGAAGGGACCTCTCTGCTAAGCCTAGGTAGGACTGCGACATGTTGATCTTCCGAGGCCGGGCATTGAACCAATAAAGTGTGTCCGGCCAGAGTAATCAAGCATGTTGGGAAATGTGGTGCAACCCTGCATGGAAGATTATCTATTCGAATAGTCGTGTCCACGGTAACGGACGTTTAGACTTGTATCCTGATCTATTACAACTAGAAATGGATACTTGTGTCGGTGTGGAACGACACCTACGGGATCACAAGAATCCCTACTACGGTTACCGGGCCGCAGGGTTGCGAGGAGAGCATGGCTAGTAGACAGCACATGGATCGTTTACCCAGGTTCAGGCTGCGAGGATGCGTAAAACCCTAGTCCTACTTTGGTGGGTGTATTTCTGAGAGTTCTTGAGCTCTCAAACTAGCTATGGTCAGCGTGTGGTTCCAAACAGCCGAATCCCTCTCCATCGTCGCCCCGGGCCTCCTTTAATAGGAAAAAAGGGGTTCCCATAGTGGCACACATGAGGTGGAAAGGTCTACAGTGGCATGAGGTTATCCCTCCTATTACAGGACAAGGTGCATTTAATGCATCGCTTAGGTGTCCTCTTACTTTATCGGGGACGGGGGTGAGGCCCGTCCCATCCGTCGTCGCTCCTCCTCTCTTTGACACGCGCCTCGGCCGGGGATGCATGCGGTGCCATGTAGGCAGGCAGGCAGCTGAGTTGGCACGGTGGTGGAGCCTTCACGAAGATCTGCATGCCACCATGCAGGCGCTTGATGAGTTGGCATGGGAGCTGCATGTTGCCACGCAGGTGCCCGCCCAGCTGGTTGGGCTGGCAGCTACATGTGAACGGCGGTAGAAGCTTGGTTGACGTGGGCTTGGTGGTGGCCTTGCCGGCGTCTTTGGCGAGGGCCTTGCCGGGTGGCCCGGCAAGGGTCTCGCCTTGGCGTGTTGTCGTCCCTGGCAAGGATCTTGCCGGGGGTCTGGTGGCCTTCCTTGGCAAGGATCTTGCCGAGAATCATCGTCTTCTGATCTGATCTTGAGTATGTCTTCACAAAGATCTATATGCCACCACAGGGGTGCCTTCTCGAGTCCTGGCCCCACGCTGATGATGGCACTGGGGGACGTGGGCTCAAGGGGGGGCTCGCTCTGTTGGTGCGGGGCGAGCTGTCCCGGCAAGAGTCTTGCTGGGGCCGCTGAGGCCACCCGGCAAGGGTCTTGCTGGGGGAACTTGCTTCATCCATCTGCTCTTTGTGGTCTTGGCCTTGGCGTTGCTTTGATTGTCTTGGGCTTCAATCTTACCTTGGCTCACCTCCCTCGTTCTGCTTGGTGTGGCCGTGGGCAGGGCTCTGACTGCCTGTGCACAGGAAAAGGGTACAAAGATGTGCCCCTATTTTTGTACACCGACAACTTGAGATATGTGATGGATATTTGGCTCCAGGATTGCTTTCTCGCAGGGAGTAGAGGAAGGATCTCTGGGCGTTAATACTACAACATGCTTGTTAATTATAAAATGCTATTTTGTACTCTTCTGAATGCTGCAAGATGCCCGAAGATGCTAGTCTTCGATAGGCTAGACTTTCCCCTCTCTTCTGGCATTCTGTAGTTCAGTCCACATATGCAGCCCCAGTCGTTTGATATTGATGCATACTTAGTGTAGTTCTGATGTAAGTCTTGTGAGTACTTTGGAGGAGTACTCATGGTTGCTTTTCTACCTTTTTCTCCCTATACCTGGTTGCTGCGATCAGATGGTGGAGCCTAGGAGCCAGATGCCAACCCCGTCGACTATACTACTACTACCCTGAGGGTGCCTACTACTACGTGGAGACCGCCGACGACCATGAGTAGTTAGGAGGTCCTAGGCAGGAGGCCTTGCCTCTTCGATCATTGATGTTTGTGCTAGTCCGAGAGGTGAACATGGCAATAAAGTAGCAAGTAATTTTAAGCAATGCATAACACAAGAAGAAACAAAAGAGTGTGACCTCTCTTGTGGACCCGTGTACTCCTCAGGTTCATCTGCTGAGTTGATGATGGTGATGTCGTTGCGGTGGGTGCCGACGGCAAGGAAGGAGATCTGAGGCGGCGAAGGATGGTCAAGAGTCGTGATGTCTGGTTTGGTGGATGTTTTTGTCGATGGAGCAGCTCAGTTGAGGTGGACGACGTCGCGGCAGGAGTAGGACAAAACCACACAAAGTTCCCTCCGACACCTACCTGTAACTGAAGTAATTCTGTAAGGGCTCATTTTGCTTGCATGATTCTAAAAACGCAGGGATAGGGAAAACACCATAATAGGATAGGAATGCACATGGTAAACAGAGCATTTGTAAACACAGGATTTCTGTCATCTTGAGTGTTTGGTTTACAGGAATTGGAAGAGCAGAGGAATGCAAAGAAACATGGCCAAAATAAAGTGAAACCATATGCAAGCATGTACAGTTAGAATGTTATTCTGCCACCAATGCACTTGGTCTTGTTTTCATGCATAGGATTTTGAAAAGTAGGTCCAGGTGGATGTTTTGCTTCATTCCTTTCAACAAAATGCATGAATAATTGAATAGTAGAGTGCCATTGGAAAATTCCCTATTTATATGTTTGTCTGTTGAACCAAAATAGCCCTAATGGATCGACATGAATGTATAGTAATAAGTGATGCAACAAGTGTACAACCTCTTTGCCGTAGCCATGTTGTCCTTAGCATCATTGGGTTGGTCGCTGAAGCAGTTGAGGCAAAGGTGGCTGTCAGAGGTGTGGAGGAAGATCTGAGGAATCTGTAGATGGCGTCCAGGGCACTGCTCAGTTGTGATGGATAGTTCTGTCGTTGGAGCAGCCCCGGTGAGACGTAAGACGTCAAGGCTGAAGCACCACAAGACAGACATCGTCAATCTCAAGTGGGATTCTAATAGCATCTCCAATAGATGATGTAAAATAGATGTAAAATTTACATCACCAAAAACCACCTGACTACAACAAATGAGGTAAAAACTATTGACTCTGAACTTAACTATCGAAACTGAAATTTATTGTGGAATCTGAATGTTACTGCCGAAACTAAACGCAATGGTAGCAGAGAGGCACTTGACATGTAGTTTAGGGAGGGCATGAAGTTCATCTTCAACCTGCACCCCCCTGAGCCGCCAGCCACCACCGGCCGAACCGCCGGCCCCAGCGCCGCCTTGCCGCCCGAAACAACTCCCCACCGCCGGTCCGCCGCCGCCCTGGCCAGCCCTATAGGCCCCCTGCCCCCACCCTGAACCCTAAGATAGATAGTGGGGTACCTCTCCGGCCAGCCCCAGTCCCTGCTGTGGGTGGTTCTTCCTTAACTCCG
>NC_041390.1:435750357-435752888 GCF_002162155.2 Triticum dicoccoides
AAAAGTCGATTCAGTCGACTGAAGTGTAGCTAAATCGGAGCAGAGCAACAGCACGAGCGAGGGGGAGAGCAGCAGCAGCAGCACGAGCGAGCGAGTGAGAACCGGAGCAGCAGCAGCTGGGCGAGCAAGCGATCGAGCGAGAGCCGGAGCAGCAGCAACGCGAGCGAGCGAGAGCCGGAGCAGCAACAGCAGATCCGGCTGGTATGGACGCCACCGCTGAAGGGGCCTCGCACTGGGGGAGAGCCGCCGTGGAGATGTCGCTCGCGGCGCCGTCTTTAAAGTAGCCACTCCATGGGGGTGCGGGATGGAGCATCGTCGGTGCCGGGAGGTCGAGCTAAGGAGAAGGTGCGATGCGATGAGTGTACAACCTCTTTGGTGGCGCCGAGTAGGCCTCGGTTTTGTCCGAGGAGTCGGTGAGGATGCTGCGGTTCCGGTGGAGCAGGTTAGGGCGGCGCTGTGGGGATGGAGCAGCCGCGATAGACGAGGCGATCGCCGGAGCAGCTCCTTGGTGGTGGACGACGAGGCGGCTGAACCGGCGGGACGACGAGATGGATGACGGATCCTCATCCGGGGAGGTGGACGAGGGATGTCAAGTTGTTGCGGTGGACGATGTCGTCAGGGAAGAGGCTTCGGGTGGGTAGCCGTAAGGTGGCGGACGGAGGAGGGTGGGGTTTTGCGGCAGGAGCGGAGAGGTTATGGCGCTCTGGGATTTCGAATGGCAAAAAGGAGGCAATGGGAGGGGGTGAACCGTGACTTAGGGACGCGCTTGTCCAAAATGAAGGGTGTGTTACAAAAGTACCCCGCACCAATTTGAACTAGCGGCCCTTTCGGCTCAGGGTTATAAGGGGGATTTCGCGTGTCAGGATTTGGCAGCTGGAGGTAGTTTTCGCACGCGTTGTAATTTCGGGATAGCAAGGCGCGGGTTGTGAAGGCGCCAGTTTTGGGAGCACGATATCTGAATTTTCGGGATATAACAAGGCGCGGGTTGAATTTTAGGGACAAGCCTAACGTGTAATATTGTACTTGTACGTACCAAATCAATTCGCACTTCCCTCAACCAAAAAGAAAGCAAAAAAAATAAAACTATTCACACCACACAAAGAGAGAGTATTGCCCCGTTTTACTATAAAAATGCTATTTAAAGCTACTCGTACCAACAATTTAGTGCAATTAAATGTTATTCGGTAGTATGAATCCATGTTATGTCCAATTAAATTTTTTCGCTTGTTGTATAATGCACGTAACCTACTCATACCGACATTTTAGTGCATTCCAAATGTCTATACTACCACTGCAACTCGAACTGAATTTCAATTCGTTTCTCTATTTCAATAACAATCTACAATCATGATTGTTGCCAACTTCAACCATCATTCGTGTATTACCTTAATAACACACCACATGATTACTATAGACATAGATATGAACTATGTGTACTACATGAACTTGAATTCTATTTTTTGAATACACTTGATGTTGATTCCAAATAATAGTACATCTGATGTACTAACTATATATTCATAATCTAAACCATGTTCCATACGTGTACACCGTGTTTATCACACATAGTATAGTTCCCCGCCCCCTACATTATGACAAGTATTTAGACCTGAGTTGCAAAAGCCACACATTAGCCCAAATTATGATCAATGTTCTATATGTTATACGTAGTACTAGCAAGATGCCCATGTGTTCCACCGAACATCAACATGATCAAGGGGAGGCCTAATTTGCAAATGTGGAGACGGGTGTGGGTATCTTTTTCAAAATTGCCATAGTTTCCTTCCTATTCGTCAGATATAAATCGGACGACCTATATTACAGGATCGCACCATCATCAACAACTCCGTTTTTTATAAGAGTAGAGATAAAATATATTATATGTAGTATAACATGTTCATAACCACACCATGTGTATCGCCATTATATATATTCACACATGCGTCGGTTTAAAACACTATGATAAATTCTTCAAATATCCGAATTCGCTTTTTATAATGAAGTATGATCCTCTATTTGTCTTTTACACCCACACAATCCTCTTATCTTTGTAGCTAGCTAGCGCTCACTTTCTCTCGTGCATGCAGATGCCCGCATCCCTCTAACCCTCCCTCATCTTTCTCAAGCTCCATCGCGCAAATTCGTCTTTTCACTTTAGGTCGTTCACCCACGGTGTGTGTAGGCCCCCCAGCTCCTTCTTTACGGCACACATCGATCGATATGCCTCTTAGCCAGGTGTGCCTAGCACAAAACACAAGCTTTCCGTCTTCTCTTATCACCGTCCATGCCTCCCACCACTCTTTTCATCGATCTCGTACTCGCACACTTCTCCCCCCTCGATATAGTATGAGTCTCGCACCATCTCCTAGATGCATCCCTCTCTCTCTATCCTTCTCCCCGTGCCTCATTTGCTTCTAACACACACATGCATGTATACCGATCGATCCCCCAACATATACCTAGGCCGACTATAAGTATGCCCCCCCATTGATCGACGTACCTCACAAGTTATGTCTCTCCTTTCTCTGACA
>NC_041390.1:435753009-435775986 GCF_002162155.2 Triticum dicoccoides
ATCTCACACGCACGTGCACAGATAGGCAGCCATCCCCTCTCTTATTGATATTGCAGGTGTGCCCTCCGGTTGTCTAGCAAGCCTATCCCACCATTTGTTAGAAGCAACTCTACTACCACCCCCTCCAACACTCTAGCTCTGTCTCTCTCCCAACCTTATTCCTCTCCGACACATATGCATGGATGCCGATCGATCTCCCTTAATACATGAGGTAGATCAATCTCCCTTAATACATGAGGTAGGCCTCTCTCCTCCTCTCATATACAACCATTGTACCTCTATAGTTAATTAGGCCTCCCCCCACCACACACCGATAGTCGAGCGCTGTAGGTGGGCATCCATGCCACAGAGACAAACTGCACCTGTCCCCTCTCACGTTCCAGTAGGCCATCCACTCTATAACTTTGTCGTGGGCACACACAAATTCGATGGCACTCTTTACCGATCGCGCGCGCACACACACACATCATCCCTCTCTTCGATTCTATGGACACCTCAAGCCAATGATACCTCCACTCTCTTCTCGTGGATCTCCCCCTCTCTATATATGTTATATCCAGGACTCTATTTCACACACATTGCATATGTTACATTTTTTGATTGACCCCACCCCCCCAAAAAAACTCTCACGAACCCACACACTATATCTCTCTATGGTTGTATCTCTCTCACACAACCCCATGTAGGTGGTGTACGTATACAAGAAGAGAATAGGTGCACCGTGCACGTACTCACGCTTCGTTCCCAGCCACACCTGCGCGGGTACACGGTGGAGCTGATTTCTGTACGAAATGGCAGCCCACGTGCTAATTCGAACGCGTGTAGCGGTTGTTTACCTATGGAGATCGTGTACCACGCTTGGTTTGTCTCTCTTCAGAGTATCTCACAATGGAGCCTGCCTGCCTAGTTTGTCTCTCTTCAGAGTATCTCACACAAGGCTGCGGTGGCCTCTCTCTCTCTCTCTCTCACCGTTGGTCACTGATCCGGCCGCATCCCGTCCGCCGGCGGAAAGGGAGGACGTGCATCGTTTCTTCGTTTGACGGCACCGAGGCAGCATGTCCCGATCTGCGGTACATGCCGTTCTCTCTGACCAAGCTCCGGCGTGGTAGGGCCTACACCACCTGCTCGCTGCCGCAGTATGGGTAGATTCTGCCCGCCGCCACTCACCTAGTTACATCCCGACGACCTCCAGGTATCCCATCCAACCTTGCTCCACTGCCCGTCTTCCCATGTCGCTGCATGTGGATCTTCCATAGGTCTTTGCCCAAAAGGTAGCTCATCCCGCGTACTTTCCATATTGCAATCTCGTCCTCACATCGTTTTAGACAAACACAACCGTGTTGTTATCTTCCCTTAGGACAAGAAATATGCTTCTTTTTTGTCGTCGCATGTGCCATCAACTGTTATTGGCCAGTAATTGTTTCCTTTCTACCTATTTTTTGTAAACATAGCTATCCATTTCACCTCATTGCTATTGTGACCTTTTGGTGAACTGCACAAATCTTTTTTTTCTTAAGAGTGTTTTGTGCAGTTCTGCCAATATGTCACACAGGCAACGTCTCTACATTTCATTGCGACTGCACAAAGGGAGATTGGTTTCGCTCTATCCTCCTCATCCAACCCCGATCCTAATCTTCTCCAACTATTTGCTTAATCTTCTCCAACTAGTTAGTCTTAAGAGATACTGCAAAGGTGACTGGCTTCTATTTGTGTGTTTATTGTTTCATCAGCAGTCCTCTATTATCGTATTCACACTTAATATCTTTGGAACAAGGACGCTCAGCTCTATTTTAGTGGAACTGCACAAAATGATCAGAATGTTGCATGCTCCAGACAGCTACTTTTTTCCCCAACATGCCTTGTTGATTTAGACAGAGCTGGCGGAACGTTGCTGCCAATGAAAGCATGGATCAATTTTAAAATAACACCTTCTCACAACTTTGTCTTCAGTTGTGATGTAAATATTAGCTCTCATTAGCAAGGAAGTTAGTTTTTTATTGTTTCCGAAAGAGCATCGATGGCAAGACACACGAAACAAAAGCTGAAAGCTCACACCATTATACAATTTCATGTAGCTAGAAAATTATTTGTATAGTACATCAATTATCTAAACAAATGCTGGAAGCTTGATAGCATTGCTAGAAGCCTCTTCGGCATCCGGGTCCATGTGCCATGCACAAAATTATACTCCTTCGTTCCTAAATATTTTTCTTTTTACAAATTCCAAATGGGCATATTTTAGAGTGTAGATTCACTCATTTTGCTTCGTATGTGTACTCCCTCCATTCCTAAATATTTTTCTTTCTAGAGGTTTCAACAAGTGACTACATACGGAGCAAAATGAGTGAATCTACACTCTAAAATAAGTCTATATACTTCCGTATGTAGTAGTCCATTTGAATCTCTAAAAAGACAAATATTTGAGTAGTCACTCGTTGAAATCTCTAGAAAGACAAATACTCCGGAGTATATTTAACAACCGAGGGGGTAGTGCACAGTCGCATGGGAGACTCAGACCGGTTGTTGCACCACATTAATAGTGAGTAATGAGTAGTCAAATCATAAGCCCTGCCTTTCCCACTGTAAGTTGCGGAAGAAGCAGCCATTAATACGCTCTTCATTGAATCCTCTCATACTACTCCATCCATCACTATTTATAGAGCGCGCTTCAGAAAAAGAGAAAATCTCTGGGACCAAGGCGACTACCGATCGGCCTGAAAAATAGCATTGGTAGTTATAGCACGGTGTCTATTACTAGAGGGAATAATGCGTACACACATGCATGCAGTGCTTCCACCCCGGGTACACACATGCATGCACGTACTCCAGTCCATAGTACTACATCGAGAGAAAATTGCGGTTACCACGCCCTAATTAATTGAGCATTAAACCAAACGTGTCTAAAGTCTCTCCGGTGGCGGAAATGCATTGAGAGAAATGCATCATAATGAAGCGCGCCCTGTAAACTATGACGGAGGGAGGAGTAGTATGAAGGTGCAAAACCAAGTACGCGTATGGCCAGTCGGTCAACTCACCTCCTCTTGGCATATCACTGACATGTGGGACTGGAGTGTGAGCAAACCGATCTCAATTGACGGCAAAATGGCCAACCCGCCGTTCCTTGAGAGAGCGAGACCACACAGACGGGCTCGCACGGAGGCCAAGATATATTCGAGCATGGTTGATCGATATCATCATTACATGTTGGGCTGCCGTTTTCCGCCCTTCTTCGGAATAAATGTGTACTTTATCAAAGATTAAGAAAAATAAGAGTACAGAGGCTCCACCATGCTGTTCTAGTAGTAGTACTACTGGTACTACTAAACCTTGCGCTTGGCTCTTCGCCTCTTCGTGAAGTCGAACAATGATGGTACTCTGCATGTTTGGTACTATAGTGTATACCTCTGGCAATCTGACACCGAATGAACTGATGCATGTCCACTGCCTGGGCGAGGGTATGTTGCATTAGTCAAAAGGTGTAAGCGAGCTTCACCTTGTCCTGCAAGCTTCTCCTCGTTCTGCGAGTTGACGGGACACACCAACAAGTAGTGCTAGTCCATACTCCCTCCTTTCCGGTTAATATGGCTTAATCTTTTTTGTGGGTAAATGAGACAACTTTATTCATATATAAGCATTCTTAGGATGATCAGCCAAGACACTGGTCACTAGGAAGTGAGGTACCCCGCAAAAAAAGAAGTAGGAAGCGAGGTGTTTCATCAAGCCAGCTCTCGGCCACATTGAAAGTGCAGCAAGCACGGTTCGCACAAAGATGTGCCGCAAGGTTTGCTGACCTATTTACATGTTGAATAACAAAAAAGAGGAAATATTACTGAGCGCTCCTATTTGTAACAGGATATGAGCTAGAATTAAGCGAGAATTGTGGCGAGTGTTCCATGCAATCAACTTCCATTATCACATGCGAGAACCCTCAAAGAGAACCAAATGTGTTGAAGATTGCTTTATCACATTTTAAAAATATAATAAGAGTGCAGACGCTCCTCCATCCGGTTCCTAGTACTACCTCTATAGACTATAGTAGTAGTACTAGTACTAGTAAACTTTGTGCTTGGCTATTCGCCTCTTCGGGAAGTGCAACAATAATAGTACTACTAGTATAGTGTATGCTTCTGGCAATCTGACACTGAATTAACTGTTGCACATCCACCGCCTGAGCGAAGGACAACTTGCATTAGTCAAAAGTTTCTCCTTGTCCTGCGAGCCACCGCGCGCAAGCTTCTCACGTCCTGCAAGCTTCTCCTCATTCGGCAAGTTGACGGGACACAGTAAAGTAATGCTAGTCCATAGTGCCTCCTCTCCGGTTAATATGGCTTAATTTCAAACGAGATAAATACACTGTCTCTCACTGTATATTTGTAAAAATACGGTTAGTGGACTACATAATACGCTCATTGCGCTCAGTATATACATTTTCCGGTGTTTATACAGTCACTAGCTCACCCTGGCTGAGTATTTGTGTGCATGCACATGTAGGTTGAGCACTTGAGCGTGACCGTGTGTGTCCCGTCGTGTGCTCGGACATGCATGCATTAGGGCGTTGCGCGCGGTTTTGCGTCCATGTGTACGTGTGACTGTTGCATACACGTAGGGGGAGTACGTGTAGGGGCCACTAAAGGAGTAGTCAAATCACATGGTAAGTTTGTCGGAAGAAGCAGCCATCATTTAACTCTTCAATGACACGTACACAATATAAAATGGTTGATATAGAGAGAAAAAGAAAACCACTATATATACACTAGTAGGAGCCTAAGCTACAAGCCTTCTTGCTTGGGTTGCTCTCTTCACAAGCATAGAACGACGGTGGCCATACCGCTGGTCACATATCCGGCCTGATCCCACAGCTGGGGGAAGGGAACAATGTTGTGCGTAGACGCGGTCAACATCGGCGAGGGAGAAAATCCACAGCCGGTACGTCCCAATCGGGGGTCACTACGGTATGGGCCGATGCCGTGTCCCAACCGCCCTTCTAGCTACAGCTCGACGTCCCAGGTAGTCCATCTTCCTTTTGGAGCCGGCTTGCTCCACTGCCGTAGCTCCACACGTAGCTCCATCTCCATCGAGCAAAACCAACATTTAAATCATGTCTGTCACGTCCGTGTCTCACCCTCCTCCAGGGCTGGGCCTCACACGGTCGCTAGACATGCCACTCATCACAAACCGAGTGTACGATAACTTTCCCGTCTGCTTGTCGATGGATCACGCCATGGAGTACTAGTACTACTAGAAGAGATTGACGAGTTAGGGAGGACAGCTAGCTGTAGCATGGACTCCCAAGAACTTTTTACATGCATGTTGTGGCCGGCTATTGCGACCTTTGAACGCGGAGCAGTCGCATGCACCAGGAAGCAGCATGGGCCACGCTCTCTCGGCCGTTGCGCCGCTTCAATGCCGGCGGCAGTGAGAGGTCGCGTCCGCTCTGGCCAGGCATGAATGCGGCACTGACCGTTTCAGGCGGGAAGCACGCGCGGGTGATGAAGAGGGTTCGGGTTGGTCAGGAGCGGCCGTGGCAGCGGCCCGGATGCCCGCAAAGAAGACTTGTTGTACGTTAATATTGCCGCGTATATAATTAACAACGTAAATAATGTGCCAGTTGGACAAATATGATTGGAGATGGAGATGGAATTTTACGTAAACACGGATATTCATGTCTATGTCTATGTGTGTGTGCGCAACGACTCTCGTGACCTGGATGCGGGGGCGTGTTTTTGATCGAGTTTTCTTCCTTGGTACGTTAAAAAATTGTCCGCCAGTTTTAGTTTCTCTTTTCCAGGAACGTGTGTATTCTATTTAAAACCACTGCTATGGAGAGATTGTTTTACTCCATTATAGCCTCTTGTTTGATAGAATTTCTCGCGTCTCGCTCTCTCACCCTTTCCATATCAAAATAAGATGACAGTATCCACACTATCTCTCCCCTCACCGGTGGTCACAGATCCGGTCAAATCCCGTCCGCTACGGGAGGTGAGGAGGTGCAGCGTTGACGTTCGCCGTCGGCGATGGAGGAAGCCGATGCGCACCGTCCTCTTGGAGCCGGCGCTAGCGCGGACAAAGGTCCTCCGCGCCCTTGTTCACTGCTGTCGTGTGGGCAGATCCCGACCGCCCGCCTAAGTGACATCTCGTCCACCTGAGGTATAACTTCTTGTACTGGTTCAGCTCCCCAGGTCACTGCATGCGGGTTTTCTTCTATGCGACTACTCCCCAGCTCCCCATGTATAGTAGCTAGGGTTCGTCGGCTGATCCAACATCATCTACTATTATAGAGGAAATTCCACTTGAAAAGTTGTCCCGATTTATGCCTCGGTGGAGGTATACATTTTGTTTCAACAAAAAGTACATGGTGGTTGTGCGGTCATTGTCCATATGCTCCTATTACTGCTGCTAATCTAATACTATCACTTGTTAAATGAAGAAATGCTTTTTTTCTCGGGTATCCTGGTTTAGGTCCCAACAAGATAATCATGATGCTTCTGTTTGTTGGTGTACTTTTCATAATTCTTATTGACAATTGAGATGTCATTGTTAATCTTGTAAAACAAAGTAACAACACTATATCCCTTTTTTATATTTTTTGGAAACAACAATGCGTATCTCCATACCCAGGCATGTCTTCCTCAATTTTAGTGGAACTGCAGAAAATTGGATGGCCATTGTTGTTCCGCCTCACTGTCCTCTGCCACGTGGTTCTTATTTCCTCGAGCTTGACTACTGAGAAGAAACAGACCACGGTGAGGATTTGTCGAACTTCATAGGTGCCTCACCCAAACTTGATGCCAAATGGATGATGCATCGCCACGATGACCTATCGATGCTCATGGTTGCGTCGGCTGGTGAAGCTGATCGATTTTCAATGAAAAACAAGTTGTCTTCCATCAGTGCTCTTTGCTTGTTACCCACAAAGATGATATCCTTCGTCAGTTCACCTTGGTTGCAATCCACTGCTGGCTGCGCTTTTCTCTTTCACCCAGCGCCTGTGCGGGAGGGCCACTGACCCCTTCTTCCTCGCTGCCATACATAGTGTGGGCAGATCCGACCTCCTGTTGAATGCCTTGCCACATCTCGACGACCCTAAGGTATAAGTTTCTTTGAAACCGTCATTGGTCTAGCTGCATGCCGATCTTTTTTGATTCTGTAGTCGAATCTAGGTCTTGGTTCAAAGAGGAAAGAAGGGTGCGATTGGGTGGAGCATGAATCTGGGACGTGGTTCAATGAGGAAGGGAGGGAGGAAAAGTAGTATAGACTAGCTATCCAGCCGCTTTGTTGGTCGAAAAGGGAAAAAGGGGGTAACCCAGTACACACATCTGTAAGGAACCCAACTCTGTTGAAAAGGGAAAGAAACTGGGGTGTCGGGTAGTTTGTGCAGTACTAGATTTGCTGCCCTCACATCGGAAAAAGTTTCAAAAAGAACAAATATGGGACCAACGCAGATATGATGCTTGGCTACATACTCTGCATCACCCATTTATACGTGTGAACGCACATGGTGCTGGCATGTCCCATGTCCCATCCACATGATCGTGCAGTGTGTTTTGAGATGTTGTGCTACTTGTATTGGTACTGTTTTAAATAAATGTTGAATTGAAGCTATTGTATTTTAAGGAATGCTACTCTCAGAATTAACTACTGAACTATTTTAAGAGAATTTCTCTATTAATATGAATCAATGCAACCGTTTTAGAAATGCTATTGTCCTATACTTTGTTTTCCATCAAGATAAGGTAGATGCTTCTTTTTGTGGCCGCATGTTTCATCCTCCTTTATTGGCAGTAATTGTTTCCTTTTTTGCCTCTCTTAAATCAGGGATATCTATTCAACTTGTTGCTATAGCAAACTTAAATGTCTCACGGGCGACTTTACTTGATTTCAATGTAACTGCACAAAACGAGATTGGATTTCCTATTCGGGTTGGCAGATTCGTACGTGATCTTGTGTGCGTCATGATAGGTTGGTACTTGCCTTCATCCACATGATCGTGCAGTGTGTTTTGAGATGATGTGCTACTTGTATTGGTACTATTTTAAATAAATGTTGAATTGAAGCTATTGTATTGCTGTCTTTTTTCATTAAGTAGTGAACAAAAATGGGACCAACCCAGACATTATGCTTGTTGCTTTGTTACAGCAAACTCTGCATCACCCCCTTTATAAGTAGATGGAAGCACATGTTGTTGCACCCACTCTCCCCTGGAACTGTTTATGCTTTTTGTTAATCTAATGCCGCCGGAAAATTAAGCAATGCCACTCTCAGAATTAACTATTGAATCTTATTCAAAACTGCAACACTTGTTAGGGATAGGCGGCATTACCATTTTTGTGGCTGCATGTTTCATCCTCCTTTATTGGCCAGTAATTGATTCCTTTTTTGCCTCCATTAAAACAGGGATATCTATTCAACTTGTTGCTATTGCGACATTTTGCTTTGCTTAATTTTGGTGGAACTGCACAAAATGAGACCGGATTTCCATATATGTGTTGACATCTCTTTTAGATCCACCTCAGGCGTTGTTTCAAATCTTGGTCTTGAAAGGTCAGTACCTACTTTCCTCATGAGTAACTACTGAATCTTAGTTCAAAACTGCAACACTTGTTAGGGATCGGCGGGAGTACCATTTCTGTTAGGGATCGGCCGGAGTACATGTTTAAGAAATGTACTGTTCAGATAATGTCTCTGTTATTATATATCAGTTACAGTGTTTTACAAATGGTACTATCCTGCTTTGTAGTTCTTTCTACATGTTTAACCAAGGTATTGTTTAGATAATGTCTCTGTTAAAATGAATCAGTCGCATTGTTTTAGGAATGATACTTTTGTGCTTTGTTGTTCTTTATACATGTTGAAACAAGGCATTGTTAAGATAATGTCTCAGTTAATATGAATGAATCACACTGATTGAGAATTGCTACTCTCCTGCTTTGTTTCCCACTAAGATAAGGTAGATCAGTAGATGTTTTTCTTCTGGGAGTACATGTCATCAACCGTTATTTCTCAGTAATTGTTTCCTTATACCTTTTGTTGCTTACAGGGATATCAAAATTAAAGCTCTGTTTTATTCCGACTTTGATTTTAGTTGAACTGCACAAGAGGAGCCAATGTGTCTAAGGCAAACTATTGCATTAGTGGGTCCGCTTGGTCTTACCGCTTTGCAAAAAGAAGCAGTCATTGTTTGCACTACATTACACAAGGAACGATCGAGAAGCTTTACAGAGTATTAGTAGACGCTGGTGACATGACTAGTCTGCAGAGATGGCTGATTTACTTGTGGTTTGGAGGAATAGTGGGCCAACAAGTGCCCAAACAAGTACCAAGAAGCCAGGACATGACTCCAAGTCTGTCAATGTCACTCTAAGCAACAATGATGGGGCATCTGGGTATGGTAATCTGTTTATCGTACTTTCAGTTTGTTAGTCCACCGATTGGTGGGTTGACACTGGGGCCAATATTCACGTGTGTGATGATGTGTCTTTATTTTCTGGCAGCATATAAATACGAAATCCACAGGGATGCTCAGCTTGATTTTAGTGGAACTGCACAAAATGTTCAGATGGTTCGTGTTCTCCATAATAACACTTCATCATGCACAATACATCAAATGGTTCTCTAATCATTCGTCGTCACCTTGAGCCACCGGACTATCAGATGACAAACTGATGACAAACCCTGCCCATTCCACAATCATAGGCATTACATATTTTGAATGGGAAAATCTTGTCAAAGTTGACATTAGTTTAATATATTGGAATTGGAAAACCTTGTCAATTTTTGCTGATTGATGTTAGCCAGAAGACATGCATTTGATATTTTAGAGTGGGACGCCCTTTGCTGTGAGCAACGTCGATCGTTTTTTCCTATTCCTGTCTTCAGTTCAGAAGTAAATATTTACTCTGCTGAGATGCATAGTCACATGAATGTTGACTTATGTAAGATATTTTAAGAGTTTGTTCTGAATATTGTCTATGTAATGCCAGGCCTTGTGTTTGATTGCAAAGTTGAGCTTGGAATGTTGTGGCATGCGGCATCATGAGCTGTTCACCGTGCCTCCTGAGAATAATGCTTCGTATTGTTTTGCATGTCGATCTAATGTCAGTGATTTGCTTGTTAGGAAGATCATCCTCTTATGTTTTTTCCGTGCTTAAGAAGTTCATCATCTTATGTTTCATTCATAGCCTATATGACAAGTCGGGTAGGTTAGACGTCAAACCATATGATCTTCCGACCAACTCATCATCTTAGGCCGTGATTGGATCGTCATTTTCCAACCAAAACCGCTTGTAAAATTGATGCTTGTAAATAAAAGCAGATGGTCTCGGGCGAAGCGCTTGGTTGGTCGATTTCGACTAGTAAACTATACACCAGTCTCTCAAATTACACGTGTAACCCGCCGGTTTTACTTACAGACCTCGGGCCCTCGGTTTCATTACACCTGTATTTTACGCGTTATTTCCAATGACGAGTAAATTACACTTGTATCTTAATACAGTTGTGAAATAAACCAGAGCTCCCAAGCGTGGCCTTACCGTTTCATGTCGTCTCAGTCTCTCGAAGGTGCTCATAGGTGTACGATGATCCTGGCTTCCTGAATGAGCAACGAGCGCTATATCAGACCATCCATAGGGCCCGCGAGGCCCTCTCCGTCGTCCTTCGAGTTGTTGCGCTCGACGTGGCACCGAGCATTGTTAACATGGTCAATGAACATGACGATTCAGGAGATGACTTTATTTTGACTGGTTAACAGTACGGACCCACTAGGGCCATAGCCATACGTACGCAAGTGCCTCCTTATTATGTACAACTATTTTTTTGCTTCCTCCTGGTTTCATGACATCACGGTCCCACACCATTGTCAACCTATGTAGTCAATAAATGAGAGAATTGCACAAGGTGCGGGCGATAGCTGGGACCGAGCAGCTCGAGCAGTATTTGTGTTTTTGAGGCGTGAGCACTGCAGAGTTTTTCTTGGCGATGTTTTCGTTGTTGTTCAGAGGAGAGCAGGGTATTAACTGGGGGGGCTGTGGCCCAGGACAGATATCCAGCCCAGATATTAATTTTTTTCAAGGTGAAAATGGCTAGCCCAGCTATACGTTTTTTTGAGGAATACCCAGGCAAGGTCAACTTGTTATTCTCCGCCCCGCTGGGCTACAAATCTTTCCTAGGAGGGATGCATTAGTCTTAACAGGAAAATGGGCTTTAAAAAATAATAAATGGGATGTAATTATAAAAAGTGGGCAGTAACTATAAAAAATGCACCAAGCACGGAATTAGTTTATAAAATGTTATTTATGGATTTTGAAAATCTTAATTTTTAATTGTTGCACGAGCAATGTTTCGTTAGATTTTTACGTAATACAAATTTATATTAATCTGACTAGAAATTTTGGGATAAAAATATTTCGGATCCCATCAAAATGTGCGAAATTTAATTGAGTTTTGTCTTGAACGGTTGGTTGAAATTATTAATCATTGTCCTAGCTAGAAAATGGGTTGTACTTTTAACAAACTGTAAATGGGTTGTAGTAAATTCCATTAGAATTCAAAAATTGGTTGTACATTCTTACAAATCGCAAATGGGCTATAAGTTCTCTCCCACACACTTGTGGGCCTACTAAGTTGACGCGTCCCCTAAAAAAAGAAGTTGACGCGCATGCAAGGCTTTGTGAACTTATTATAGTCAACACACGGTTCTAGCAGCAGTGGCCGTTGGATGTCCATCCAACGGATGCCGTGCTTCTTCTTCAATCTCGAATATTCTAGCTTCACCCGCCCAAAAAATGATTCCTCCCCCTGACATCTGGGGCGCATCGTTTCGGAAGCTGACCTGTGGGCCTACTAAGTTGACGCGTACCAAGGGCTTTGTCAACTTAGTCAATATGAACGATTCTGGCTGCAGTGACCGTATGATGTCCATCCAAGGGCTGTAGTGCTTCTTCAACCTCTGGTCTTCTTGCTCCAGCCGCCCAAAGCAGCGCCGGTCGTGCCGCGTGCTCCTGCCTCCCGTGGACAACTGTGATGCCGCGGAGGCCTCACCGCCCCCTACTACTCACCCACACCCCCTGTTATTCCACAGCGACGGCTGCCTCACACCGCAGCCGAACCAGTGAACCCTCGTACTCCTCTCTGCGCGGGCTTCCACTGCCGCGTCGTCCCCTTCCTAGGCCTCGCCGTCGTCCACCGCCCTGGTGCTCTCGGCACGGCGTGGTCAATGTAGCCAAGTAACGACTTCCATCGGACGTGGACTATACGTGGAGAGGCTGACAGCTGGGTCCACAACGGCAGTAAGGAAGTGCCTCCTTATTACGCGGAAAATAATGATTCCTCCACCTGATAGCAGTGACCCACCGGACGGGCCACCGTATTTCATGAAAAAACGTTTGCCCCCTGAATGCTGGGACCCATCGGACGAGCCACCGTATTGCGCGAAAAAAACATTCCCCCCGTTGTCAGCTCGGACCCACCGGAAGTGCCTCCTTATTATGCACAAAAAAGGAATACTCCCCCTGCTGGTTGGGACCCACCTTGGTGGGAGGCTGACTTGTGGGCCTACTAAGTTGACGGGGATGGAGTGCTTTGTCAACTTAGTCAATACGAACGATTCTAGCTCCAGTGACTGTACGATGTCCATCCAATGGCCGTAGTGCTTCTTCAACCTATGGTCTTGTTGCTCCAGCCGCCCAAAGCAGCGCCAGTCATGCCGCATGCTCCTACCTCCCGTGGCCGGCTGTGCTACCGCGGAGGCCTCATCGCCCCCTACTATTCCCACCGCTAGCCAGACCATCCCTCTACTCACCCACAGCCCCTGTTATTCTGCGGCGACGGCAGCCTCACACCGCAGCGAACCAGTGAACCCTCGTACTCCTCTACGCATGGGCATCCACTGCCGCGTCTTCCCCGGCTCCACGTCGTCCCCTTCCTAGGCCTCGCCATCGTCCACCACCCTGGTGCTCTCGGTGCGGTGTGGTCAACGTGGTCAAGGAACGACTTCCATCGGACGAGGACTGTACGTGGAGAGGCTGAAAGTGCAACTATCCCTAGGTGGTTTTGGTAATTCATAACAACATATAGCTCATTGAGCTAATACTATTCCAAGATGATTATTTCAAGAAAGCTCAATGATTGGCATGGCATGGATGTGAAAGTGGAACCCTCAAAATGCTAAGGACAAAGGATTGGCTCAAGCTCAAAAGCTCAAGACTCTTCATTTTATATTTTAGTGATCCAAGATCACATTGAGTCTTTAGGAAAAGCCAATACTATCAAGGAGGGATGAGGTGTTGCTTAATGAGCCTCTTGCTTCATGTGCTTAGTGATATGCTCCAAAACCCTCAACTACTTTCCCATATCCACATATGACCTAAACCCTAAGCCAAACTCGGTCCTACCGATTCTTCCTATCCGGCGCCACCGAGTTTCACTTGTCATTAGCCACTGCCAAACCCTAGCAATTCGGTCCTACCGATAGGGATCTCGGTCTCACCGAGATGGAGTTGCAAACTCTCTGTTTCCCTTTCGTAACTTTTCGGTCCCACCGAAAGAGTGAATCGGTCCCACCGAGATTGCAATGTAAACTCAGTGTTTCCCCTTTGTAACTTTTCGGTCTCACCGAGTTCCACTCGGTCTCACCGAAAGAGCAAATCGGTCCCACCGAGTTTGCCTGACCAACTCTCTGGTTAGCTAATTACCAAATTCGGTCTCACCGAGTTTGTGTAATCGGTCTTACCGAGATTACGTTATGCCCAAACCCTAACCGTATCGGTCCTACCGAGTTGCATATCAGTCCCACCGAACATCACTAACGGTCACTAGGTTTACATTTTTGGTCCGACCGAGCTTATTGATTCGATCCCACCGAGATTGGAAAACTGTGTAACGGTTGGATTTTGTGTGGAGGCTATATATACCCCTCCACCTTCTTCTCATTCGAGGTGAGAGCTATCAGAACACACACACCATTCCAACTCATATGTTCTGAGAGAGAACCACCTACTCATGTGTTGAGACCAAGACATTCCATTCCTACCATATGAATCTTGATCTCTAGCCTTCCCAAGTTGCTTTCCACTCAAACCCTCTTTCCACCAAATCCAAATCCTATGAGAGAGAGTTGAGTGTTGGGGAGACTATCATTTGAAGCACAAGAGCAAGGAGTTCATTACCTACACACCATTTGTTACTTCTTGGAGAGTGGTGTCTCCTAGATTGGCTAGGTGTCACTTGGGAGCCTCTAACAAGATTGTGGAGTTGAACCAAGGAGTTTGTAAGGGCAAGGAGATCGCCTACATCATGAAGATCTACCGCTAGTGAGGCAAGTCCTGTGTGGGCGATGGCCATGGTGGGATAGGCAGGGTTGCTTCTTCGTGGACCCTTTGTGGGTGGTTGCTTCTTCGTGGACCCTTCGTGGGTGGAGCCCTATGTGGACTCGCGCAATCGTTACCCTTGGGTGGAGCCCTGTGTGGACTCGCGCAACCGTTACTCTTCGTGGGTTGAAGTCTCCATCAACGTGGATGTAGGATAGCACCACCTATCCGAACCACGAGAAAACATCTGTGTCTCCAATAGCATTTGAATTCTCCAAACCCTTCCCTTTACATTCTTGCAAGTTGCATGCTTTACTTTCCGCTGCCTATGTACTCTTTGCATGCTTGCTTGAATTATGTGATGATTGCTTGACTTGTCCTAAATTAGCTAAAATCTGCCAAGAACTAAAATTGGGAAAAGGTTAAGTTTTTATTTGGTCAAGTAGTCTAATCACCCCCCCTCTAGACATACTTTTGATCCTACAAGTGGTATCAGAGCTTTGGTCTCCATTTTCTTGATCTCCATAGGTTTTGGTGGTCATAGCCTTGGTTTCACAACCTAGGAGAGTATGGCATCTAGCGAGGTAAATTATCACCGTAGAGGTCCTTACTTTGATAGTACTAATTTTGCTAGTTGGAAGCATAAAATGAAAATGCATATTCTTGGACATAACCCTGCCGTTTGGGCTATTGTGTGTGTTGGTTTGCAAGGTGACTTCTTTGATGGAAGAGAACCGAACCGTGAAGCTACCGCGGATGAGTTGAAGATGTTGCAATACAATGCTCAAGCTTGTGATATTCTCTTCAACGGATTCTGCCCCAAAGAATTCAACAAAATCAGCCGCCTTGAGAATGCAAAGGAAATTTGGGACACTTTGATTGATATGCACGAAGGTACCGACTCTGTCAAGGAATCCAAATTGGATGTGCTTCAAAGCCAACTTGACAAGTTCAAGATGAAGGATGGTGAAGGTGTCGCCGAAATGTACTCTAGGATTGCTCTCATCACAAATGAGATTGCTGGCTTAGGAAGTGAAGAGATGACCGATAGATTCATCATCAAGAAGATTCTAAGAGCCTTGGATGGAAAATATGATACCGTGTGCACATTGATCCAAATGATGCCCAATTACAAAGATCTCAAGCCAATGGAAGTGATTGGAAGAATTGTTGCTCATGAGATGTCACTTAAGGATAAAGAGGAACTTCACAACAAATCAAGTGGTGCCTATAAAACCTCATGTGAAGCCCCTACATCATCAAGTGAGAAACAAGACTTCAATGAAGAATTGAGCTTAATGGTGAAGAACTTTAACAAGTTCTACAAGAGTAGAAGCAAAGATAGAAGTTTCAAGTCAAGGTCCTACAATGACAAAAGATCTTCTAGTCGAGAGCGAAACTGCTACAATTGTGGAAGACCCGGACACTATTCCAATGAGTGTACGGCTCCCTACAAGAGAAGAGAAGATTCTCCAAAAAAAAGAAGCAAAGAATCACCACCAAGAGAGAGAAGGAGTAGAGATGATCGTTATGAACGAAGATACTCACGGAGAAGCAAGGATTCAGAAAGGAAGGAAAAATCATCAAGGAGCTACACAAGACGAAGACATCAAGCTCATGTTGGTGAATGGGTATCCGGCTCCGACTCCGACAGCCACTCCGAGAGAAGTTATTACTCCGGCTCCGAAGATACTCAAGATGAAGGTGTTGCCGGTCTAGCACTTGTGTCAACCAACTCCTACGACATATTTGACTCACCAAATGAGGGAATTGGAAGATGCTTCATGGCCAAAGGTCCTAAGGTAACACACCCCGAGTATGTTGATTTCAATAGTGATGAAGATGACTTGTTAGGTGATGATTTGCTTGTTGACAACTCTAGTTATGAATACTATGATGAAAGACAAATTAATCATGCTAATCAAGATAAAACGAATGACAATGATAAGGAGAAGATTGAGGCTCTAACTAAAGAACTAAAAACTCTTAAGTTAGCTCATGACACTATCTTCAAAGATCATCGAGAACTTTTAAGAGCTCATGAGAAATTACGCTTTGAAAAGCTCAATCTTGAGCAAGAGCATGAGTTCTTAAAAGCAATCAATGATGATCTCCACAAGAAAAGTTCTTCTTACATCGCCAAGCGTTTACTCTTATCCACTTACATGCCTCAAGTCAAGTCTAACAAGAAAGATTCTTCCTCTAGTAGTAACAATGATCATGCTAAATCCAATATTGTTGCTTGTAGTAGTTCTCTTGATTCCACTAATGATTCTCTTAGCCAAGTTACACTTGAGCAAGAAAATAGCTTATTAAAGGGAATTATAGAGAAAGGAGTCTACAAAAGCCTTGCCGGGAGCATGCAATTCGAGGAAATTGTGCGCAAGCAAGGAATGCACCGGAAGAATCAAGGTGTTGGTTTTGAACGAAAGTTCAATGCCAATGGAGTTGAGTGGGAAGAAGATCAATACCCCAAGACAAAGTTTGTCCCTCAACAAGAGAAGTATACTTCTTTCAAGGGGACACAAGCTCAAGATGATCTTCCACCACAAGACTACAAGCAAAAAAGGCAAGGACAAGCTTCAAGAGGAAATTGATGCATTTGAAGAAGCTCCAAAGACCTTAGTCAAGTGGATTCCCAAGACTACTTCAAGTTCCACTTCATCAAGTACGACTACAACTCCAAGGATTCCCATCAAGATGGTGTGGATCCAAAAGAAGAAGAACTAGAGAGTTCTTGAGGGTGACTCCGCCAACATACTTCACTCTTATCATTTTGGCAAGAACAAGTGCAATCAACTTCCACATCTTGCACTAGTTCAAGGAGTCACAAACCCTCTTGTTGGTAAGACAAGGGACAATGTAACCTAAAAGTTTTCATGGACATCATCTTTTGTGTGCATCACTCTATGTCTATGGATATCCTTGCTTGTTCCTTGTGGGACTAACCCATGTAGGTATTGAAAGTCCAATTCACTCAAATGGATAGCTCCAAGAGATCTACATCAACATTGAGCATCCACATCTTCAATATCTACATGAAGTCATCATCGACAAAACCCAAGGTTAGTTCATCCCTCTTAGGGAGGATATCACATCTAGGGGGAGCTTTAGTCTAAGACTTGAGCTAAAGCAACTCTAAAGATGTGAACACAACAATGCTTTATGTAAAAGTGGTAACCCCACTTGGGCTTAAACGATGAGTATGACCTATGATCAAGTGTTCTCACTTGACTCCTAAGTCAATATACTCATATATAGATGACCTAGTCATCGCAAATTGCTTGATAGATGCTAGTATTGGTTGTGCATGTCTTGTCACATATTTCATTTGCCATCTTATTGTGTGAGCATGCTGGATTGCATATTTTACTCATTCGAGGACATCCACTTGTTGTTTTGATTGTTTGGCTTTATCTTCTTTTTCCAAGTGGATGGGCAAGAATGCCTAAGAACCTCCTCTAGCTATCTTTGCTTTTCTCGTCTCAAACTCTATTCATGCTGCATCACAAAATTTGATCAAGTCAGATTCGAACCACTCTGTGTGAGGAGCGCTCGGAGTCCCCGATTCGTCATAGACTTAAACTTCCAAAACCTCTTTATGATTCTCGGTCTGACCGATACTCCACTTTCGGTCCTACCGAGATCATTAAGTTGATCTAGGTTTTCGATCTCGGTGCAACCGATTTGAACTTTTCGGTCACACCGAGTTTCAGTAACTGCACGCAGTTATGAATCTCGGTGCCACTGAGTCGTTCCACTCGGTCACACCGACAGGGTCGGGCTATATATAGTCACGGGAAAAATTTGGAAATTTCTCCAAACCCCTTCACCCGCGCGATAGCCTGCTCTGCCCTCGTGGTCTCCGGATCGTCTTCTTGCCGCCAGCAGCCTCCAGTCGCTGGTCTCCGTCGCCGTCAACGGGAATTCTGCCCCGCCGTTGCCGCCGTAGCAAGTCCCCGCCGAACTAGAGTATGGACTTGATCTTTGTGCTATTCCTCAATCTGATTCCTAGCACATTGTGATCATATTGATTCTTGCCACATTTGAGAACCTTCTATCCAGTCAAAACGCCCGTAGATTAGGTTTGATTCGAAAATTCTAGGTTTATGTTTCCGCCAAAACCATCTCGGACCCACCGAGTTGAAAAACTCGGTCCCACCAATTTGGCTCTTGCCATTGCACAAGTGAGACTCGGTCTGACCGAGAATTACTTATCGGTGCGACCGATTTTTGAACTCAGTGAAACCCTAGCAGTCTCGGTGCCACCGAACTGTGACTCGGTCCTACCGAGTTCACTAGTTTAGGTTCCAAAACTTCTTTGGTATCACCGAGTTTGAAAATCGGTAGATCCGAGATGATTTCAGTGGGAAACTAAAACTAAGTTTTTGGATCATTCTTTTGCAAAAATCTCTGCATTTTGTGATGCTCATCTTTTCTATCTCATCCATAATCTATTCACAGGGTCAGCAGTCAGTTTGCAGCATGTCTGATCAAAGTGACAGCCAAAATATGTCAGAGCAGCAAGTGGTGATGAGTGAGGGCACTAGTCCCTCCAGTTCATCTGATGAAGGCAGCAGGAGCACTCCTAGCAATTTTGCCAAAGGCTGCCACGAGATAAAGGAAGAAGAAAACTTCAGACTCTGAAGATGAGGACTATGTGGCAGAGGAAGAGGCCACTTCCAAGAGAATTGAGCCAGCTCAAGGCACTAAGCCAGGCCTGAAAATCAAAAGGCCAGTAGGCAGGCAACCAATGTCAAAGGTCAGAATGTCAACTGAGAAGCCCATAGAGCCAGTTGCAGTTGAGGGCAAGAAAAGGAAGGAAAGGGTAAAGAAGACTGTTGCTAGAGTACTTGGCAAAGCTTCCATCATGGAAGAGGAAGAAGAAGAAGAGGCAGCTGCACCAGCACCCAAGGCACCCAAGCTGATGGGTGATGCCATAAGGACAGGGGCTACTGCATCTAAGCACAAAGCTGCCTCCAAGCCAAAACCAAAGAGGAATATAAGGAGCATTCCTGCAGCTGAAAAGAACAAGGCCCCAGTGCCTGAGACTGTTGCTGAAGAAGAGGAAGAAAATGTCCTAAGGAAGCTAAAGCCCAAGATCCCAGACCACAACGATGCTCATCCTGTGGCTGAGGACATGAAGCTCAGGAGAGATTCAGGGCTAAGGAAATGGAGAGAAGCAGACCCATATGCTTCAAGAAGAAGGACTGCCGTGGACTACAGGTTTCACACCAAGGAGTAGCAGGATTTCTATGAGACTGTTTTGCTAGATAAGAAGCCAATTGTCTGTGACATGAGATGGGTTGACTGGACCTACATAAGGGAGAAGGAGGAACACTACCCAGGAGTATATGACAGCTTTCATGCTTGTGGAGTAGCTGACTTTGTTGGGCAGAAGCTCACAAAGTGGAATGAGGAGGTTATCATGCAGTTCTACTCCATAGCTCACTTTTATCCAGATGGGAGGATCACATGGATGTCTGAGGGTACAAGGTACCAATCCACAGTGGCTGAATGGGCACAGATCATAAATGCCCCAGAGGAGCAAGATGATGACTTGGATATCTATGCCAAGAAGAAGATGGACCATAACTCCATGTCTAATATGTACAAGGAAATTCCCAAAGAAGCTCTTGACACCTTCAAGTTTGGCTCTGTGCATTACCTTCTATCAGGGCTCCCGACGATCAATTGGATACTAAGGCACACCTTATTGCCTAAGTCTGGAGATCACAAGATGATCAGAGGCCATGCTATCAACTTGCTACATGTGTTTGATGTGCCTCAGAAGTTTAAGGTGATGAGCCTCATAGTGGAAACTATCAAGAGGACTGCAGCAGATCAGAAGAGGAGCTGCGGATATGCCCCTCAGATTCAGGAGCTCATCAACTCCAAGATGGTCACGGGCATATATCTATTGGACAAGGAACACCTGCCCATCCGTCCAGATTTTGAGGACAATCAAGTTGTCATGACTGAGAACGAGCCATCATCTGCCCAAGCATTTGCAAAGAAGGAGAAGGCGAGGAAGGAGAAAGCTGCCAAGATGCCTACCCAAGAGGAGGCATCTGAATACTTCTTGAAGACTAAACAAGAGCAGCTTGGTTACTTGATTGCATCCACGCTGAGGATTGAGCAAAGTCTGGCCACCCTCACTAAGAATCAGCAGAGCCTAGAGAGGATCATGGAACAGAAGTTCTATGACTTGGATGTCAAGGTAACGGAAGTTCAGTCTGCAGTGGAGCAGCTCCAGGAGGACATGCAGGAGAGGAGAGGCAGGACTACCACTCATACCTTTGCCAGAGTGCCACGAGGCCCGAGGTCATCTGCCGTGCCAGTTGTTGACACCAGAGCCACCACTTCAGCACCAGCTACAGCCTCAGTTCCACCAGCTCCAGCATCTACTTCAGCTCCAACTCCAGCGACTACTTCAGCATCTACAGAAGCCTTCATCCTTGGAGTGATCCGGACTCCACCACCACCTGAAGATCAAGCCTGAGCGTCGATCTAGTGCTATGCATTTTCTAGGAACTTTTTGGTAACTTGTTGCCAAAGGGGGAGAAGATGTATAGATCATAGGCTTCGAGAGAGAGAGTGTTGCTTTTCTCTCTTGCTTTATTTGGTGGTTTTTCGAACTTGTTTGCTTTTGAGTGCCTGAGATACTACGTCATTATTTGTGAGACATTGATGATCATGTGTTTGATCATAAGCTACACTTAATGTTTGCTTAATATTATCATCTTATCTATCTTGTGTGATCATTCACTTTTCTTGGTGATGAGTGCATGTATTTCATTCTTATCATTTTAAGCGCTCCACCAAGATGTATGTGACATGGAAGAGTAACCCATGACTCTAACTCTTTGTGCATTTGCAGTCCAAAGCAAAATTTTAAATATGCACAAATTTAGGGGGAGCTCTTACTTATCACATACTTCTCAAAGCGACGATATATTTCATGCTTATTATCATTTGTCGAAGCTTTGATCTATATGTTGTCATCAATTACCAAAAAGGGGGAGATTGAAAGTGCAACTATCCCTAGGTGGTTTTGATAATTCATAACAACATATAGCTCATTGAGCTAATACTATTCCAAGATGATTATTTCAGGAAATCTCAATGATTGGCATGGCATGGATGTGAAAGTGGAACCCTCAAAATGCTAAGGACAAAGGATTGGCTCAAGCTCAAAAGCTCAAGACTCTTCATTTTACATTTTAGTGATCCAAGATCACATTGAGTCTTTAGGAAAAGCCAATACTATCAAGGAGGGATGAGGTGTTGCTTAATGAGCCTCTTGCTTCATGTGCTTAGTGATATGCTCCAAAACCCTCAACTAGTTTCCCATATCCACATATGACCTAAACCCTAAGCCAAACTCGGCCCTACCGATTCTTCCTATCCGGCGCCACCGAGTTTCACTTGTCATTAGCCACTGCCAAACCCTAGCAATTCGGTCCTACCGATAGGGATCTCGGTCTCACCGAGATGGAGTTTCAAACTCTCTGTTTCCCTTTCGTAACTTTTCGGTCCCACCGAAAGAGCGAATCGGTCCCACCGAGATTGCAATGTAAACTCAGTGTTTCCCCTTTGTAACTTTTCGGTCTCACCGAGTTCCACTCGGTCTCACCGAAAGAGCAAATCGGTCCCACCAAGTTTTCCTGACCAACTCTCTGGTTAGCTAATTACCAAATTCGGTCTCACCAAGTTTGTGTAATCGGTCTTACCGAGATTACGTTATGCCCAAACCCTAACCGTATCGGTCCTACCGATTGCATATCACTCCCACCGAAAATCACTAACGGTCACTAGGTCTACATTTTCGGTCCGACCGAGCTTATTGATTCGGTCCCACCGAGATTGGAAAACTGTGTAACGGTTGGATTTTGTGTGGAGGCTATATATACCCCTCCACCTTCTTCTCATTCGAGGTGAGAGCTATCAGAACACACACACCATTCCAACTCATATGTTCTGAGAGAGAACCACCTACTCATGTGTTGAGACCAAGACATTCCATTCCTACCATATGAATCTTGATCTCTAGCCTTCCCAAGTTGCTTTCCACTCAAACCCTCTTTCCACCAAATCCAAATCCTATGAGAGAGACTTGAGTGCTGGGGAGACTATCATTTGAAGCACAAGAGCAAGGAGTTCATTACCTACACACCATTTGTTACTTCTTGGAGAGTGGTGTCTCCTAGATTGGCTAGGTGTCACTTGGGAGCCTCCAACAAGATTGTGGAGTTGAACCAAGGAGTTTGTAAGGGCAAGGAGATCGCCTACTTCGTGAAGATCTACCACTAGTGAGGCAAGTCCTGTGTGGGCGATGTCCATGGTGGGATAGGCAAGGTTGCTTCTTCGTGGACCCTTCGTGGGTGGAGCCCTGTGTGGACTCGCGCAACCGTTACCCTTGGGTGGAGCCTTGTGTGGACTCGCGCAACCGTTACCCTTCGTGGGTTGAAGTCTCTATCAATGTGGATGTAGGATAGCACCACCTATCCGAACCACGGGAAAAACATTCGTGTCTCCAATAGCGTTTGAATTCTCCAAACCCTTCCCTTTACATTCTTGCAAGTTGCATGCTTTACTTTCCGCTGCCTATATACTCTTTGCATGCTTGCTTGAATTATGTGATGATTGCTTGACTTGTCCTAAATTAGCTAAA
>NC_041390.1:435776207-435797195 GCF_002162155.2 Triticum dicoccoides
GCCGCAGCAAGGAAGTGCCTCCTTATTACGCGCAAAATAATTATTCCTCCACCTGACAGCGGGGACCCACCGGATGGGCCACCATATTTCACGAAAAAATGTTTCCCCCTGACTGTTGGGACCCACCAGCTACATCTTCGCACGCAAGGAAGTGCGTCCGGGCAAAAAAATGATTCGCCCCCTTGACTGCTGGGACCCACCAGCTACATCTTCGCATGCAAGGAAGTGCCTGATAGTCGGGACCCACCTGGTCGAAGCATACGTAGCGTTGTCATTCTGGTCGCGAACGTGTACATACATACTAGTCGATGTAGAGGCGCACACGTGTCGTAGTAGAGGCGCGCACATAGCATGTACACGTGTACAACAGCCAGGTTGCAAGAAAGTAAATGCGGCCACGTACGTACATACGGGCGGGGTCTCGAACGCCTACTCGCGCGTACGTACGGCCAGGGATCGTGCACATGGCTGGGTCGAAACGAAGAAACAGTGTCATCGTCATGTTCATGGGGAGACAACTGGCTGGGTCGGAACGGAATGCGTCGTCGTGTTCATCGGGAGGGCTTGGACGGAATAGCCGATGGAAACGAGGCCTGGCGTACCGCAGAACGGAGGAAACGGCCTTGTGTTCGACCGACCATGTTTGAAATGGGATCCTGTTCATCGGGAGGGGTCTGGCGTACCACAAAACAGAGGAAACGGACCTCCTACGGTCGAAACGGGGGTCCTGTTGATCAGGAGGGGTGTGGCGTACCTTAAAACGGAGGAAACGGACTTGTGTTGGAGCGCTACGGTCGAAACAGGGGTCCTGTTCATCGGGAGGGGTTTGGCGTACCGCAAAACGGGACTCCACGGGATACTGTTCATCTCCACCATCGATCCCCTCCAGCCTCCACGGGCTACTGTTCATCCACCGTCGACCTCCTCCTGCCTCCACCTGCGACTGTTCATCCACGGGCTACTGTTCATCTAGCCTCCACCGTGTGCTACTCCACCGGCTACTGTTCAACCAGCCCTCTCCACGGGGCCCTGTTCAACCACCCCTCCACGGGCTACTGTTCATCCTGCCCTCCACTGTCTACTGTTCATCTTGCCCTCCACGGGGTCCTGATCATCCAGCCCCAACCGGCTCGATCGATCGGGGTCCTGTTCATCCAGAGGCAACACCATGGGGTCATGTTCATCCACCCCCACCGGGAACTGTTCATCCAAACCCCCCTAGCAATGCTCACTGTTCATCCAGAGGCAGCATCAATCGGCTTCAGTTAGCAGCAGGAGTGAAGGAATCGCTCGATCGGGTTCAGTTAACAGTCATCGATCGATCGCTCGGGTTCAGTAACGCGTAGCCTACAGTGCAATCGCTCGAGTTCAGTTAGAGCCCAACGCCTCGCTCGGGTTCAGTTAGAGCCCAACGCCTCGCACACACGCGCGTACGTACGAGAGAAACGCGCATCGCTCGGCCCCCAACCACCCACCGTAACCGGGGACTCCCCGATATTTTCCGTGCCCTGGCTTCTACCACGGTTTTTTCCGTCATGGACGGCCCAAAGAATGTCATGCAGCTGCGTCTCCGGCCCACCCAGGACGTAAAGCCCATTTTCTGTCATGATTTTTTGTCATAGAAGTAGGACTCCGCCACATCTATGATGATACCGGGTTTTGTCACAATTGTTGTCATAGAAGTGTCATAGGTATGACAGAAAAAAATTCGTTCGGCCCAAAATGTCACGGATGTGTCTTTTTTTTGTAGTGGATGCTTTTATCTCTAAGTATTTTCCTCCTGCTAAGATCATCTCTCTTAGAAACAATGTTATGAATTTTAAACAACTAGATCATGAGCATGTTGCACAATCTTGGGAGAGGATGAAATTAATGATTCGTAATTGCCCTACACATGGTTTGAATCTTTGGATGATTATACAAAAAATTTATGCCGGATTGAATTTTGCTTCTAGAAATCTTTTAGATTCGGCCGCGAGAGGCGCTTTTATGGAAATCACTTTATGAGAAGCTACTAAACTCCTAGATAATATTATGGTTAATTATTCTCAATGGCACACTGAAGGATCTACTAGGAAAAAGGTGCATGCAGTAGAAGAAATTAATGTTTTGAGTGGAAAGATGGATGAACTTATGAAATTGTTTGCTAATAATAGTGTCTCTTCTGATCCTAATGATATCCCTTTGTCTACTTGTGACGCCCGGATAATTAAGCTACAGTAAACCCCTGCTAATGGTGCCATATCATCATATTACTGTTGCTAATTCTCACTTTATCCACATCACAATTCTAATTCTAATTCAAATTAAAGTCCAATATTCAAATTTCTCAAACATACAAACAAAATGTTCAAAGTGTGGCAAATATTCCATAACTAATTATGGTGGTGACCCAATACTTTTGAAAAGTATTTTAATCCTATTTTGCGAATATAATAGTGGCTGAATATAATTATTAAATTCTTTTTAAATTATAAAAATACTAAACTATTTTATTTGAACCTCAAACTAAATGTGGCAGTGGTATATTTAATAGTACTAATTTGGATTCTAGGTTTGTATTTTACAAAAGTTAGAATAAAACTAAATGGAAAACAGAAAATGTTAAAAGAAGAAAAGAAATGCAAAGTAAATAAAAAGAGAAAGGCCCCTGACTCCCCCAGGCCTCGGTCCACCCCCACCTGAGCCAACCCAACTACCCCCACGGGTCTCCTTCTCCTCATGTTCCCGTGGAGTGGTCACTACAGGGGCATGGTTGCCCTCGACCGCCTCGCCGGCGACGCCGGAGAGTATAAGGACCCTCCCCGACGCCTCGAGCCCTTCCCCATCTCGCCCAAAATATATCCACCCCACTCCCCTCTCTCCTCTTCCGCCTATCCCCTCGCCCAGATCCCCTTTCCCCTCCTTCCGAGCTCTGCCATGGACGTGACGCCGACACCGACGTAGCCGCGGCCACCATCGTCCCTGAGCCCCTCCGATGCATCCACCTTCCCTACGACATCTACATGGGCAGGCTCGAGCTGGGCGTCCCTGCATCGAGTGGATCGACGCCATCCTCCTCCTCGAGAACCGCCGCCTTCTTCTTCAACTCCGTCGTCGTCCTGTGCTTCGACCCCTCCCCGAGCATGCTCTTGCACAACTACATGTCCAGTGAGGCCCCCGTCCAAACCCTCCCACATTCCCCCGTCCCGAATGCCTTAGGCCACCGCGCCCGCTCGCACCAATTTCCGACGACCCCGGCGCCCGTGGCCGCGCCCCGGCGCCGGCCACGCATGCGTGCTCGTGCCCTGGCCTCACACGCGTTTTGACATTGTGCGCCCCGCCGCATCTCCCTTGCTGTTGCGCTCGCGCCCGGACCTCTGCTCCCCACGTCGTCTCGCGTTGCCCGCGCCTCGTGGCCTTCCGCCCGCCGCTACTCCCGCGAGCAACCGCTGCCGCTGGATAGATGCTAACTGCTGCTTTTGCTGCTATGTGTGGACGCCTACGTCATGCCCGCGAGCCTCTCTAGTCACGCGCCCCTACACGCCTCGCTCCCGCTCGCCGCTCGCCTACTTCCACCGGAGCCGTCTGTCGTCGCCCGTGCGCAAGCACCGCCTTGGCCCCTGCCATGTACCTTGTTGTCGTGCCCGCAGCTGCGCGCGCTCCGCTCACTAGTTGTCACCAAGCAGCGCCCGCCTTCGTAGTCTGCTGCTCGCCCGACGCCGCGCCCATTGCTCCAGGCCACGCCCGACCCTGCTTGCCGTCCCGCGCGTGCCCCTACACCTACCCGCGTTGCTTCTGCTGAAGCTCTTGCTCGGCTGATGCGCTAATATTGTTGATGCTTACTCTACTGCTAGCTAGCTTTCCAATTTTTACATTGACTAACCGCCTAGACAGCCCCTAATCTGTGGTTAAACAACTGGTAAAATGACTAAGTAAAATATGAGAAGGTAGTACACTTGACAAGGCTCAAATGTTTCCATTGGACTGAAAGTGCGTTATATCGACGAGAGGGGGGGTGAATAGGCGATTTTTATGAAAGTCTTCAAAATGTGGAAGTTTCGAAGACAAACGATAGAAATAAACCTATTATCATGCAGCGGAAGGTAGACTACACTAGGCTAGCCATAGTCAAGTATTCAATGAAGTGAAAGCACAATGCCTAATAGCAGCTAGGTAGTAAGGATCAGATAGGCAGATATTATGAAGCCAATCGGATCAAGCAGTCACTAAGTGAAGACAAAAGATAATGCGATCATATAACGACTTCACAAGGACCAACAGTGAGTAAAGGGAAGGGACAGATGAAACCAGTGACTTGTTGAAGATAATGATTTGTTGGACCAGTTCCAGTTGCTGTGACAACTGTACATCTGGTTAGGGCGGCTTGGTATTTAAACCTAAGGACACACGGTCCCGGACACCCAGTCCTGAACACGCAGCTCAGGACACCCAGTCCTCACCGTATTCCCCTTGAGCTAAGGTCACACAGACCTCGCCCAATCACTCTGGTAAGTCTTCAAGGTAGACTCCCAAACCTTCACAGACTTTGTTCACCGGCGATCCACAATGGCTCTTGGATGCTCAGAACGCGACGCCTAACCGGCTGGAGGATTCACAGTCCTCAAGTGTAATAAGTCTTCAGATCACACAGACAGGAAGACTTAAGTGATGCCTAACACTCTTTGGCTCTGGGTGGTTAGGGCTTTATCCTCGCAAGGAATTCTCTCTCAAAGGCTTCGAGGTGGGTTGCTCTCAAACGACAAAAGCCATACTCTAATTCTGAGCAGCCAACCGTTTATGGTTGTAGGGGGTGGGCTATTTATAGCCACTAGGCAACCCGACCTGATTTGTCCGAAATGATCCTGGGTCACTAAGGAACTGACACGTGTTCCAACGGTCAGATTTCAAACACACACGGCAACTTTACTTGGGCTACAAGCAAAGCTGACTTGTCCGACTCTGGACAAGATTCGCTCTCATAGTATTCACTCGAAGACATAGGTTTTGGTTAAGCATCACTTCAGTCATTCTGATTAGTTCTCTTGGACCCCACTTAACAGTACGGTGGTTCCTATGACTCAACAAAGAAGAAAAAGAACTACGAAAGATCTAAGTCTTCGAGCTCCATATGCTTCATGCGACGTCTTCTCGTGTCATAGTCTTCAATATGAATATCTTCACATACCACCTTTGACATTAATGTCTTCATACATTTTTAGGGGTCATCTCTGGTAGGAAAACCGAATCAATGAGAGACTTCTACCTGTGTTATCCTGCAATTCTCACAAACACATTAGTCCCTCAACTAGGTTTGTCGTCAATACTCCAAAACCAACTAGAGGTGGCACTAGATGCACTTACAATCTCCCCCTTTTTGGTGATTGATGACAAACTAGTTGAAGTTTTCAACGGGGAATATAATATGTGAAATTGTAAAAGGATAAGGAATTGCCTTCATAAGCTGTAAGGGCTCCCCCTGAAGATGTGCATATAAGTAATTTGCTTTTGTAATGCAAATGCACATGGCAGGTTGTGTTTGTGGAGATCCTCTTCAACTTATGATGACAATCCACTATGCATGTGAAGGTATGTGAAGATAATGACATGCATAATGGAAAATGGACGTCTGCAAAATGATCTAAGTGCGGAATTTATCGTCGCACATGCGGAATTGATCATCGCATCACAAGGTAGCAAATAAGTAGCAGACGACCAACGAGAGTTTAAGTGTTACAAGTCAAAGAACCAAATGTATCAAAATGAGAGTTGTAAACACTAAGCAAAATATAAAGCAACCGCCCATATGGACCCGCTTGAAGACTATCAAACTCATATGCTTATCCCCCTTTTGTCAGTAAGGACCAAAAAGGGTTGAAGAAATAGAGCCTCTACTCGTTCCCATAAAGAGTAGGTCAAGCAGCAGGGTCATCAGTGATGTTCGGCGGTGCAGAAGAACTTGGAGCAGTGTTGAAGCGTGCTGAAGAAGGGGGCGGTGAAGTAGCATCATCTTCGTCCTCGATCACTCTGGCATTCACAGTTACCGCAGAGGAAGAGAACTCAGAGTCTTCAAGAGACGGAGTTCGTCGCAGCACTGCCCTTTGAGGAGGTGTGGAGTCAAACTTGAAGCGTTCAGAGAATCCATCCTCTTGAAGATCATCTTCAGAGCACATAAGCGTCAGCCCTTTCCATGTGCGTCGAGAGGTTTCATGGGCAACAAAAGCATTCTTGGTGGCAAGATTGCGAATGCGGTTGACATCCAACAAGAGGCTTTGCATTTGGCGCTTCAGCCAGTCATGATGCCTATCCTGTTTCTGATGAAGAGCCACCAGAAGCTCTCGGTCATTGAGAACACGAGTGCGCTTCTTGGGTCGTTGGGCAATTGTGCTATCGGTGGCTTCAGTAAGGGCAGGATGTGGTGCACGTGTAGTTCCAGCCAAAGGATAAACACGAGTGACTGCTTCAACTTCTTCAATGTTCTGAGAAAAACTTTGATGCTCCGCATTCTGAAGACTAAGAGGTTCCTTGGCAGGCTCAGGATAAATGGCTTCAACAGACATATCCATATCAGGCAGAAAGATCCGATGATTGCGAGGAGATGGCTGATATGAGATAGCGGAGTGGAGTGTAATCAGCCGCATTATCCATGGAGCGTAGAACTTCAAGCCAAAAAGATCAGAGCCTGATGCAGCAAGTTGGCGAATGAAGAAGTACTGTGCATTGAAGCATTTGCCATGAAGAATATAGAAGACCAAAGTCTTCATTGCACCTTCGAGCATGGCATGTGGGGAATATCCTTTGATAGGCCAGAGAGTTCGCCTTATGATGTGATATATGGTCCTTGGCAGATACTCAAGGTCTTCAACAAAGAACTCCTTAGGATATGCAGCATCTTGTGGCAAGGGCTTCATCATACTGAGCATCTGACTCATTTTTGGTTCAGGCTTCTGAAAGATGCTCTCCATAGCTTCACTGTGAAGCTGACAGCCAGGTTCGTAGAGATCGCCAGGAGTGGGCAGACCAGTGAGCTCAATGATATCAAAGGCTTTGGCTTCATGATGAACATTTCCTGTCATCCACTCCAGGACCCAAGTCTTCGGATCTCTGTTGTACCCACGGATGTGAAGTGTGGCATAGAATTGGAGAAGCAACTCTTCATTCCAGTGCTCTTGGTCGGTGACAAACGGCAACAATCCAACCTCTTTGAAGCAATCCAGAGCTTCTTCCAGACAGGGTAGACCAGCTATTGCTTCGGTGTCAAGGCGCTTATGTGGGAAGATGAGACCTTGATTGTACAGAATGCAGGAGTAATAGCTTCGCTGCGGATAGCTCTAGAACCGATCAGAAGATATTCTTTCCCTTGAGTAGGGGTTCTTGGAGCTATTGAAGAAAGTATTGTCTGCTTTGAAGCCATTGACATTGAAGGATCCAGGTGCTAATGCAGGACCTGGAAACCTGGGCAACCTTGGAATTGGCTTCTGTACCTGAGGCCTATGCTCAACATGATAGTCAAACTAAGGACCAGCAGCAGGCGCAGGAACAGGAGTAGTAGCATTTGCTTCACTGACTTCTGGTTCTTGGGTTGGTGGAGGCTCCACATTTGCTTCAGCCATGACAGTGTCAGTGGCTTCATTGGTGTTGGTGGTGGCAGCCTCAAGATTTTCTACCTCCACTTGATGAGCTGGAGGGTCGGGCATGAACACGTTCTCCTTGAGAACAGCTTCTTGGTGAGACGGGGGTGTAGCAACTCTTGGGGTTTCTTTTTCATCGGCTGATGCAGCCGGAATGTCTTCAGCAGCTTTAGCTTCAGACTCGGAGACTGGAGGCCTTGGTCCTTTGCGAAGCCTGCGTAACGCTGGCGACGCCTGTGGAGTTGGAGTTGGATGGGCCTCAAATTCATCTTCCTCTTGCGCTTGTGGGTGATCAGCCCATGATGCATCCTGAGCAATTGGCGTCAGAGGACGACCAATGCTGATGAGTTCGTTGTGCGTAAGCACAGGCGATGATACCTGTTGGTGCTCGATCTGAGGAAGAACTGCATCATCTTCAACATGGTCATGGTGACCAATGTCTTCAGCAGCGGTGGGATCAGCTGCTGGAAAGTCTTCTGCTTCATGAGCCTCTGTGGAAGCAGGCTCATGGACAGTCAGTTGGCGCTCTTGATGTTCAGCGTCAGGGCGAACCATGGAGATGGGTTCAACAATTAAGGGCTCTGTGGGAGCAGCCCGTTCCTTCTTGGTCTTCCGCTTCTTCTTGGAGGGAGCAGCATCAGAGGCTTCAAAGTGTTTCCTCTTTCTGGCTTCAGCCTCAGCAGTCCTCGTCTTCTTCAGTTCTGAAGCGATTGACCTGGCCTTTGGCTTTGGGCCAGTCATGCTAGTTGGGAAGACAATGGGATCTGCTTCCTGCCTTGGTGTGGGTTCGGCCACAGTGGGCTTCTTCTTCTGCTTAGCAGCCATCCTGGGATCAATGCCCGGACGCCCAAGGGCCTTGTGCTTCTCAGCCTCGTTGTAGCCTTGCACAAACTTGTCAGCCAAGCTCTTCATGCGCTCACGAGAACCCTGAGCTTCTGTACGTTTCTTGAGAAAGGCTTCTTTGAGCTCGCGCAGCATAATCTTGAAGTTCTTCACCTCTTGCACGCTGAGCTTGGCCATATGCTTCTTGAACTAAGCTTTCTCAAAGTCAATCTTCTGCTTCAGTTCAACAATGCGCTGGGCGATAGCTAACTCTGAAGCAATGGCGCCATGGAAGGCGACACTGAGGCCAATGGGAAGTTGCAGATCTTTGAAGCTGAGGTTGGGCGTGTCAAACCACTCATCAATGAAGTTGTGGATGATTGCTACGTCAAAAAGAGGCAGATCATTGAAGTTTTCTGCTTCTTCTTTGCTCTTGATCAGTTGCTCAAGAGCGTCATCTGCAAGATCTTCATCACTGGACAGATCGATGGCATCGTTACGCAGAATAGCAGCAGCTGTCAGTTCTTGGCCGGTGTGTGGCAGAGGAATCTTGACTTTCTCGGGCTTGGAGATGTGTGACAAATCTTCAGACTGCACACTGTCTTCAGGAGGTGCAGTAGCCAGTGGCTTCGCCCGTGAGATTTTTGGTGCAGAGGCAGGCTTTGAAGCTTTAGGCTGCTTCAACTTCTTTGGCTTCGGCGCTGCAGGCACTTCATCTGATTCAGCGTCATATGCAGGCTCATTCACGGCTGTCCCTTGAACTATGATATGAGTGATGAGACCTTCCAAGTTGTAGAAGGGCCCAAGAAGATTGGGTTTAGCTTCGCGAGTTCCATCGGCATGGGGAGCAGAGGGACCAGGGTTGAAGTCTAATCCCAAAGACTTCTTGTTTTGCTTCGCTGAGTTCTGGGCAAACTGGAAGTTGCACTTGAACAGATTGTCGTCACGACACCAGAGCAGTGACGATGGGTCAGCATCCGTAGGCTGTGGTCCACGGACCATGCAGGGATAGAAGCCTTGTTCAATGGCTTCATCTCTGGACCTGGGTTGAAGATTTTTGTAGAGGATGTCTCCCCATGGTCGCTTGATGGCATTCTTTTCAGCATATTCCTTTGTCACAAATCTGTACTTGAACGACTATTCTGCCCAATATCGTCGAATCCATTGGATCGTGTCCTCCGCTGATTGTAATCCTCTTCAGGATCTGTCTTGTACAGCTCTGAGAGGTCATCAGGCAGATCTCTTGATGTTTCTCGTTGACGCTTTCTGCCACCCTTCCTTGCTGATTTCTCTGCAACCATGAACTTTAAACTGAATGGCTTCAATACGTTCAAAGGCTTCAAAGGCTTTCGCTTGCTGGACAAACAGGAACTGGCTTCGGGAGAATTTATGTGATACTGTAAGAATTCTGCAAATGAATGCAGACTATGAGAACCAAGGGATTCTCCCACAGACATGTACCTGTGACAGCATTAAGGTGCGAGGGAAGTCGAAGAGGTCATATGCATTCTCAGAAGATTTTGAAGATAAATCAGTTTAGAAGACATTGACCTCATCGTGCGAAGACATTCACTCATAGATAAGGAGTTGGTTCCAGATTTGTACGAATCCACTGATCGGTACAAGTGAGGAATCTAACTACTTTGTGAAGCATAAGTGAATATACTAGGCATATTATGAGATGAAGTATGAAGTGGATCCAACATGTGTGAACAAAAACCACTTGTGGTAGAAAGTGACGAATCTATAGGATCAAAGGGGCCGTAAGAAGGAAGTTTTATTTACCACACGTAGAACTGCTAGATGGAGTGGAAGAGGAGGCCGAGCAGTTTGATCGTCCGTGCCCTCACTTGGCGACGGAGGACACCTACGGCAACGGCTGAGAAGATGATGTCTGCGGTCGGTGTGAAAACGGCATCGGAGAGGTTGCGGCAGCTAAGCGCTTCGTCGCCGGCATGGTCAAGGGCTAGCGGTGGCGCTAGGGTTTGTGCGAGAGTGGAAGAAGAGATAATGACTGTGGTGTGGAGTGTATTTATAGGGACAGGGGTGTCTCAGTGTTATTACACAGGTGCCCCTGGTGATTCGCATCTGTAGAACACGTGGCCATCATGCAGCATATCGGAGGTTATTCCACATCCCACGCACGCCTGGATTGTCGGGTGGTCGTTCCCACTTCTCCGGGTTTCAGGTGAAGGAATTAGCATTGAAAGCGGACTTAATGTTTGTCTCTGTATCTTCTGCCGACAAGGACGCGGAGAAGACATTTGATAGTTTCAAAAGAATGCATACGATTTGGAGAGATAGAGTTTGAGATAGAAAGCATAGAGAGGTTAGGGTTCGATCACATTCACTTAGTTCAAAAGATTCAACAAGAAGACATAGCTATAAGTGAATGTTGTAGAGGACAGAACACTAGTATACATATATAATCGTCGTAGTGAAGATAATCATGAAGACATGTTTATATTGAAGCCAAACCAAATGTGAAGACATAGCAAATGTAACGCCATGAGTGAAACACTTCAAACAGAACATTTGGTGGTGGCGTGACCCACCGCATAGGAAGTATTAGACCCAGACACGGCGCACAATTATCGTGGTGCTTCAAAGTCAAATTCCTCATTAATGTATTCACACTTAGAATGCATGTCTTCATTGATTGAAGATATACTTTACTTCGTGTGTTGCACATCTAAGTCATCAATATGCATAAGTGTTAGGATGTGTGCCTGATCACAGGACATTTGAGGATTCTAAGATATTTAGCTCACACCGTAACTTGCAAAATCTCTTCTCATCCAAGGGCTTGGTGAAGATATCTGCCAATTGCTCTTCAGTGTTGACGTGTATGATATAAATATCTTCCTTCACAACATGATCTCTGAGAAAGTGATGACGAATCTCAATGTGCTTTGTTTTCGAGTGTTGAACTGGGTTGTTGGCAATCTTGATGGCGCTTTCATTGTCGCAGTAGAGTGGCACTTGCTTCAGATGAATGCCATAGTCTTTGAGTGTTTGCTTCATCCACAGAAGCTGAGCGCAGCAAGATCCAGCAGCAATGTATTCAGATTCAGCAGTGGAGAGAGATACACAGTTCTGCTTCTTTGAGGACCAACATACAAGTGATCATCCCAGAAAATGACATGTGCCTGATGTAGACTTGCGATCCACCTTGTCACCAGCATAATCAGCATCCGAGAATCCAACCAGATCAAACTCTGAGCCCTTTGGATACCATAATCCTAGAGTTGGGGTGTAAGCCAAATATCGAAGAATTCGCTTCACAGCTAAGTGATGCGATTCCTTTGGTGTCGCTTGGAATCGAGCACACATGCAAACACTAAGCATAATATCTGGCCTAGATGCACATAGATAAAGTAAAGAACCAATCATGGAGCGGTATACCTTTTGATCGAACTCTTTACCATTGTCGTCGGGACCCAGCTGATGTTTTGCTGGCATTGCCGTCGTGAAGCCTTTGCAGTCTTGCATACCGAACATCTTCAGGAAATCTTTGAGATACTTCTCTTGAGATATAAAGATGTCGTTGCGTTGCTGGTGTATCTGAAGACCAAGGAAGAACTTCAGCTCACCCATCATGGACATCTGATATTGCTCTTGCATCATATATCCAAACTCTTCACTGTATTTCTGATTGGTGCAGCCGAAGATAATGTCATCCACATATATTTGGCACACAAACAGTTCACCATCATATGTCTTGGTGAAGAGAGTGGGGTCGAGGGAACCAGGTGTGAAGCCTTTTCTCTTCAGGAAGTATTTGAGTGTGTCATACCAAGCCCGAGGGGCTTATTTGAGGCCATATAGTGCCTTGTTGAGCTTGTATACCATGTCAGGATGTTTTGGATCTTCAAAGCCAGGTGGTTGTGCAACATACACTTCTTCTTCAATCTTGCCATTGAGAAAAGCGCTCTTCACATCCATTTGATATAGAAGTATGTTATGATGATTTGCATAGGCCAGCAGTATGCGTATGGCTTCAAGTCGAGCCACAGGAGCAAATGTTTCATCGAAGTCAATCCCTTCAACTTGAGTATATCCTTGAGCAACGAGCGAGCTTTGTTTCTGACAACTTGACCATGCTCATCTTGCTTGTTGCGATATATCCATTTGGTGCCTATTACATTGTGCTTCCGAGGATTAGGACGCTTAACCAGTTCCCATACATTATTCATCTCAAATTGTTGAAGCTCTTCTTGCATAGCTTGAATCCATTCAGGTTCCATGAAGGCTTCTTCAACTTTCTTGGGTTCTGTTATTGAGACGAATGCGAAGTGCCCACAGAAATTTTCTAGTTGTGTTGCCCTTGAATGAGTGAGCGGACCGGGTGCATTGATGCTATCAATTATTCTCTCAATCTGCACTTCATTGGCAACACGAGGATGTACAGGGCGAAGATTTTGCTCTTGCTGATCATTGTTAGAGGGATTTTCTTCAGGCTGAGCATTGTCTTCAGGTTGATCAGGTGCGGAGATGATAAGTTCCTCTTCAGGTTGAGCTTCAGAGGGTATGATTTCTCCAGTTCCCATTAGTTTGATTGATTCACTGGATGGAACTTCATCTAGCACATTTGGCAGGTGCTCTCTTTGTGAACCGTTAGTCTCATCGAACCGTACATCCACTGTTTCAACCACTTTATAATGAAAGAGATTGAAAACTCTGTAGGAGTGTGAGTCCTTTCCATATCCAAGCATAAAACCCTCATGTGCTTTTGGTGCAAATTTTGAAGTGTGATGTGGATCCTTGATCCAGCACCTGGCGCCAAATACTCTGAAGTAACTGACGTTTGGCTTCTTGTCGGTGAGGAGCTCATAGGATGTCTTGTTCAGAAGCTTGTGAAGATAAACACAGTTGATTGTATGGCATTCAATATCAATGGCTTCAGGCCAGAATTTTCTTGGAGTCTTGTATTCATCAAGCATCGTTCGGGCCATCTCAATCAGTGTTCTGTTCTTGCGTTCGACGATGCCATTCTGCTGTGGCGTGTACAGAGCTGAGAATTCATGTGTGATGCCCAAAGTATCAAGATATGTATCAAGGCCAGTGTTCTTGAATTCAGTGCCATTGTCACTTCTGATGTGCTTTATCTTGGCACCATAGTTGTTCATTGCTCGATTGGCGAAGCGTGTGAAGACATCCTGCACTTCAGTCTTGTAGAGGATTATATGCACCCAAGTATATCTAGAATAATCATCAACAATGACAAAGCCATAGAGACAAGCAGTAGTAGTAAGAGTTGAGTAATGAGTGGGACCGAAAAGATCCATGTGGAGCAGTTCGAAGGGTCGAGTTGTTGTCATGATTGTCTTCGAGGGATGTTTGGCCCTTGTCATCTTTCCTGCTTCACAGGCACCGCATAAGTGATCTTTCTTGAACTTGACGCCCTCGATGCCTATGACATGCTTCTTCTTTGCAAGGGTGTGGAGGTTCCTCATGCCAGCATGCCCTAGCCTCTGATGCCAGAGCCAGCATTCTGAAGCTTTTGCCGGAAGACATACGGCAAGATGTGGTCCTGCTGAGAAATCTACCACGTACAAATCATCCTTCCTATACCCTTCAAACACTAGAGACTTGTCAGATTCCATTAGAACAAGGCAACGATATTTTCCAAACATCACGATCATATTTAAATTGCAAAGCATTGAGATAGACATTAAGTTGAAGCCAAGGGATTCAACAAGCATGACTTTATCCATGTGTTGATCCTTTGAGATTGCAACTCTACCTAGACCCAATACCTTACTTTTACCAGTGTCAGCAAATGTGATGTGACTCTTGTCGGATGGACGTAAGTTTGAGTCCATAAGAAGACTTTGCTTGCTAGTCATGTGATTGGTACATCCACTATCAATAATCCATTCTGAAGCGGCTAGTGTCGTACCCTACAGTGCAGTTAGGGGGATAGGCTTCACGAAGAGAATTGTGAAGCAAAAACATTTGACGAACCAGTGGGTTATGAAAGCTTAGATCGAGATTTGGACTGATAGGGAGAGTAGCAAGCGATTCAGGAACGAAGTACATAATAAGACAATTCGGGCATTTGATCTTGCGCCCTACAAGATTTTTAAGGTCCCCAGCAATAGCGTCAGACGATTTTGTTTTTCTGCTGGAGACCCTTCCCTGCAAAAGAGAGTTAAGCTTTCTTAACCACCCACATCTTCAAGGGTGGCTTAGAAGCAATAAGTCTAAGTGCAGCATCTGAGAACTTTGGCTTTGGAGCCCTAGCAAAAAGTCTTGCAGGAGGACAATAGTACTCATAAGAATAAGCAGAATAGTTCTTGGTCTTATGAACATGGCGGTTTGATGAACCGTGCTCATATTCATAGGCCTGAGTATGGCTTCCCTGCAAAACATTTGCGTTAGTGTGACTCAGGTGAGTCCTTTGTCTGTATGAAGCCTTTGGACCGTATGAATCTTGTGGTCTGGGGTTTGTCTTCTTCACCTGTGGTGTCATGATGACATTCACAGGAAGATTCTCCAAACACATTTTCGGCACCCAGATCTTCTTCATAGGCGGTCCATTCCCGCAGTTAGTACCAATATACCTGGCAAACACTTCACCATTCTGATTCTTAAACAATTTATAGTTTGCATCAAAGGATTCATCAATAACGATGGGATTAGCACAAGTGAAGCTAGATAGGGTGGATGGATCCGCTGAAAGTTCCTTTGCAGAAACCCATATGGTTTTGGGGTACTGCTTAGGTTTCCAGTAAGAGCCATCAGCATTCATTTTCCTTTCGAACCCAACACCCTCTTTCCTAGGGTTTCGGTTCAGGATCTGCCTTTTGAGGACATCACATAGTGTCTGATGCCCTTTGAGACTTTTGTACATCCCTGTTTCAAGCAGTGTCTTCAACCTAGCATTCTCATCAGCAATAACTGACGTGGTATCCTCAGCAGAGGGGTTAGTTCCCACATCAACAGTTGAAGATATTGCAACAGTAGCAGCAGTAGAACATTCAGCAACAGAAGTAGCATTATCACTCTCAATGCATTTAAGACATGGTGGTTCAAATCCTTCCTGAGCGGAACTGATCTGTTTGGCGCGAAGTGACTCATTTTCCTTTTGAAGATCTTCATGAGCCGCTGTCAATTTCTCAAGATCTTGCTTCCTTTGAAGATAATCATAGGAAAGTCTTTCATGAGTTGTTGAGAGCAATTCATGACGACTTTCAAGTTCCTCATACTTAACATGAAGATTTTTTATGTCTTCAATTAAGGACTAAGATCGAGTCATTTCAGTGTCTAGCAGATCATCGCTTTTGTCTAAACAGTTTTTGAATATGTTCCATAGCTTTCTGTTGTTCAGTTGCAATTTTAGCAAGTGTTTTGTAGCTGGGTTTGGAATCACAATCAGAGTCATCTTCACTAGATGTTTGATAGTGAGTAGTGCGTGTGTTTACCTTGGCACCACGTGCCATGAAGCAATAGGTAGGAGCGGAGTAGTCCTTGTCATTTGCATCGGTGTCGGTGATGAAGTCATTGTCTTCAGTGTTGAAGATGGACTTGGCAACGTATGCTGTAGCCAGACTCGCAACGCTAGAATCGGACTCCTCCTCAGACTCCACCTCCGCCTCCTCAGAAGCAGACTCCTCCTCTGAATTCATTTCCTTGCCAACAAACGCACGGGCCTTGCCAGATGAGCTCTTCTTGTGTGATGAAGACTTGGAGGAAGACTTGGAAGAAGACTTTGATTATTTCTTCTTCTTCTTGTCGTCAGAGTCATACTCCTTGCTCTTCTTCTTCTTGTTGTTCTCATTGTCCCACTGCGGACACTCAGAGATGTAGTGGCCAGGTTTCTTGCACTTGTGACATGATCTTTTCTTGTAGTCATAAGCAGAAGCTTCATCATTCCTTGAGCTTGATCGTGAAGACTTTCTGAAGCCTTTCTTCTTGGTGAATTTTTGGAACTTCTTCACAAGCATAGCAAACTCCTTTCCAATGTCTTCAGGATCATCAGTACTGCTGTCAGATTCTTCTTCAGATGTGGAGACAGCTTTTGCCTTCAAGGCACGAGTTCGCCCATAGTTGGGACCGTAGATATCTGTTTTCTCCGAAAGCTGAAACTCGTGTGTGTTGAGCCTCTCAAGTATGTCAGACGGATCGAGTGTCTTGAAATCAGGATGTTCTTGAATCATCAGGGCTAGTGTGTCAAACGAACTGTCAAGTGATCTCAGGAGTGTCTTGACGACTTCATGCTTGGTGATCTCAGTAGCGCCGAGGGCTTGAAGCTCATTTGTGATGTTAGTGAGTCGATCAAATGTGAGCTGGACATTCTCATTGTCATTTCTCTTGAAGCGGTTGAAGAGGTTGCGAAGGACACTGATTCTCTGATCTCTCTGGGTTGAGACGCCTTCGTTGACCTTGGAGAGCCAGTCCCAGACTAGCTTAGATGTTTCCAAACCACTCACGTGGCCATACTGTCCTTTGGTCAGATGACCACAAATGATATTCTTGGCAGTAGAGTCCAGTTGAACGAACTTCTTGACGTCAGCAGCAGTGACACCTTGTCCAGCCTTGGGAACGCCGTTCTTGACGACATACCATAGGTCGACGTCAATGGCTTCAAGATGCATGCGCATATTATTCTTCCAGTAGGGATATTCAGTTCCATCAAAGACGGGGCACGCAGCGGAGACTTTAATTATCCCTGCAGTTGACATAGCTAAAACTCCAGGTGGTTAAACCGAATCACACAGAACAAGGGAGTACCTTGCTCTGATACCAATTGAAAGTGCGTTATATCGACTAGAGGGGGGTGAATAGGCGATTTTTATGGAAGTCTTCAAAACATGGAAGTTTCGAAGACAAACGATAGAAATAAACCTATTATCATGCAGCGGAAGGTAGAGTACACTAGGCTAGCCATGGTCAAGTATTCAATGAAGTGAAAGCATAATGCCTAATAGCAGCTAGGTAGTAAGGATCAGATAGGCAGATATTATGAAGCCAATCGGATCAAGCATTCACTAAGTGAAGACAAAAGATAATGCAATCATACAACGACTTCACAAGGACCAACAGTGAGTAAAGGGAAGGGACGGATGAAACCAGTGACTTGTTGAAGACAATGATTTGTTGGACCAGTTCCAGTTGCTGTGACAACTGTACGTCTGGTTAGGGCGGCTAGGTATTTAAACCTGAGGACACACAGTCTCGGACACCCAGTCCTGAACACGCAGCTCAGGACACCCAGTCCTCATCGTATTCCCCTTGAGTTAAGGTCACACAGACCTCGCCCAATCACTCTGCTAAGTCTTCAAGGTAGACTACCAAACCTTCACAGACTTCGTTCACCGGCGATCCACAATGGCTCTTGGATGCTCAGAACGCGACGCCTAACCGGCTGGAGGATTCACAGTCCTCAAGTGTAATAAGTCTTCAGATCACACAGACAGGAAGACTTAAGTGATGCCTAACACTCTTTGGCTCTGGGTGGTTAGGGCTTTATCCTCGCAAGGAATTCTCTCTCAAAGGCTTCGAGGTGGGTTGCTCTCAAACGACAAAAGCCGTACTCTAATTCTGAGCAGCCAACCGTTTATGGTTGTAGGGGGTGGGCTATTTATAGCCACTAGGCAACCCGACCTGATTTGTCCGAAATGACCCTGAGTCACTAAGGAACTGACACGTGTTCCAACGTCAGATTTCAAACACACACGACAACTTTACTTGGGCTACAATCAAAGCTGACTTGTCCGACTCTGGACAAGATTCGCTCTCATAGTCTTCAGTCGAAGACATAGGTTTTGGTTAAGCATCACTTTAGTCATTCTGACTGGTTCTCTTGGACCCCACTTAACAGTACGGTGGTTCCTATGACTCAACAAAGAAGAAAAAGAACTACGAAAGATCTAAGTCTTCGAGCTCTGTATGCTTCATGCGACGTCTTCTCGTGTCATAGTCTTCAATATGAATATCTTTGTGACGCCCCCGATTCAATCGTACACTAATCATGCACGCAAATGTGTACGATCAAGATCAGGGACTCACGGGAAGATATCACAACACAACTCTAAAACAAAAATAAGTCATACAAGCATCATAATACAAGCCAGGGGCCTCGAGGGCTCGAATACAAGTGCTCGATCATAGACAAGTCAGCGGAAGCAACAATATCTGAGTACAGACATAAGTTAAACAAGTTTGCCTTAAGAAGGCTAGCACAAACTGGGATACAGATCGAAAGAGGCGCAGGCCTCCTGCCTGGGATCCTCCTAACTACTCCTGGTCGTCGTCAGCGGGCAGCACGTAGTAGTAGGCACCTCCAGTGTAGTAGGGGTCGTCGTCGACAGTGGCGTCTGGCTCCTGGACTCCAGCATCTGGTTGCGACAACCAGAAAGGAAGGAAAAGGGGAAAAAGGGGGGAGAAAGCAACCGTGAGTACTCATCCAAAGTACTCGCAAGCAAGGAACTACACTACATATGCATGGGTATATGTGTAAAGGGCCATATCAGTGGACTGAACTGCAGAATGCCAGAATAAGAGGGGGATAGCTAGTCTTATCGAAGACTACGCTTCTGGTCACCTTCGTCTTGCAACAGGCAGAAGAGGGTAGGTCGAAGTCCTCCAAGTAGCATCTCCAAGTAACATCTCATAGCATAATCCTACCCGGCGATCCCCTCCTCATATCCCTGAGGTAGAGCGACCACCGGTTGTATCTGGCACTTGGAAGGGTGTGTTTTATTAAGTATCCGGTTCTAGTTGTCATAAGGTCAAGGTACAACTCCAAGTCGTCCTGTTATCGAAGATCACGGCTATTCGAATGGATTAACTTCCCTGCAGGGGTGCACCACATAACCCAACACGCTCGATCCCATTTGGCCGGACACACTTTCCTGGGTCATGCCCGGCCTCGGAAGATCAACACGTCGCAGCCCCACCTAGGCTCAACAGAGAGGCCAACACGCCGGTCTAAACCTAAGCGCACAGGGGTCTGGGCCCATCGCCCATAGCACACCTGCACGTTGCGTACGCGGCCGAAAGCAGAACTAGCCCCCTTAATACAAGAGCAGGCTTACGTTCCAATCCGGCGCGCGCCGCTCCGTCGCTGACGTCTGAAGGGCTTCGGCTGATACCACGACGTCGGGATACCCATAACTACTCCCACGTAGATGGTTAGTGCGTATAGGCTCGTAGCCGACTCAGATCAAATACCAAGATCTCGTTAAGCGTGTTAAGTATCCGCGAACGCCGAACAGGGCCAGGCCCACCTGTCTCCTAGGTGGTCTCAACCTGCCCTGTCGCTCCACCATAAAGATCCACACAGAGGGCCGCCGGGACAAAGGTCCTTTCAGCCCCCAATCCGTGAATCACTCGCGGGTACTCTTCGAGCTGACCCGACTTTAGTCACCATCTGTATAGTATGTATGTATGTATAGTATATACCCGTGATCACCTCCCGAGTGATCACGGCCCAATAGTATAGCAAGGCAGACCGACAAGAATGTAGGGCCAATGACGATAAACTAGCATCCTATACTAAGCATTTAGGATTGCAGGTAATGTATCAACAGGTGTAGCAAGGGCAGGCTATGCATCAGGATAGGTATAACGGAAAACAGTAACATGCTACACTACTCTAATGCAAGCAGTATAGAGTAGAATAGGCGATATCTGGTGATCAAGGGGGGGCTTGCCTGGTTGCTCTGGCAAGAGAGAGGGGTCGTCAACTCCGTAGTCGAACTGGGCAGCAGCAGCGTCGGTCTCGTAGTCTACCGGAGAGAAGAGGGGGAAGAAACAATGAATACCAAGTAAACAGATGCATATCGATGCATGACATGTCAAGAAGCGATGCTAGGCGTGCCCTAACGTGGTATGAGGTGGTACTGGTTAAGGGGGGAATCATCCGGGAAAGTATTCCCGGTGTTTCGTGTTTTCGGGCAGAGGAGCCGGAGGGGGAAAGTTGCGGGTTCGATAGGTTAGCGGGGTGTGGCGGACGAACGGACTGCGCATCCGGAATCGTCTCGTCGTTCTGAGCAACTTTCATGTAGAAAGTATTTTCATCCGAGTTACGGATTAAAAGATATGATTTTCTAAAGATTTAAATCACTTTCGGAATTTAATTATTTATTTAATTTATTCGAAAAAAATGTATTTATGACGTCAGCATGATGTCATGCTGACGTCAGCAGTCAACAGGGTTGACTGAGCCAACCCTGACATGTGGGTCCAGTGGGACCCACCTGTCATTCTCTATTTAGGTTAATTAGGGTTTAGGTTAATCTAATTACAGTTTAATTAAACTTAACTAGTTAATTAATTTAACTAAACCGGATTAATTAACTACTTAATTAATTAATTAATTAATTAATAATTTTATTAAATCATTTTTAATTTTATTAATTATATTTATTGTTATTATTTATCTTATTATTTATTATTATTATTATTATTATTATTATTATTATTATTTCAATGTTCTGGGGCGAGGGCCCCGTTTGTCATAGGCCCCTAGGGGGGGGGGCTTGCGGGTTTCGGGCGCAGGCGACGGTTGTCGCCCGAACGGGCGCTGGGCGTGCTGGCGCCCGACTCG
>NC_041390.1:435799199-435805398 GCF_002162155.2 Triticum dicoccoides
GTAAGCAAGGCATGTTAGAGGAGAGTCTGAGGGTCATGTCGGCAACAACATAGGTACCAAGGGCGAGGGACGAAGAGAACCATTTTCCTGCTCGTTGAACGAGGCGGACCAATAGGCAAGGTTCTCGTCCATCGGTGGTTACTGGAATGTCATCAACAATAGTAATAGGGTCTTACTTACAGAGTGGTACAACGAGGTGCTTACCTAAGCAGGGGATTATCACTGCTTAGATTATATAGGTCACAAGAAGGGTCAAACAGACCCATGGAAAGGAAAATGTGATCATTAGGTTAAACAGAACAATGGAAAGGAAAAATGTGTTTAAACACATATTTCGGGGGTATATCCTTCCCAAGGATAAGCAGAGCATGATATCCATGACAGGATATAATGTAGAAAAGCCTTTAGGTAAGGGGAGAGAAATTTCATGATATTACCCATACAACGGTGTTAGGATAAATGATAAATGAATCTAGCATCGTGCTTCAAATGTTCCTGTTGCAAATCGGAGTACCATTGACATGCTTCGAGATAGCATTGACATGGTCTTCAGGTGAAGATCAGACTTTGGAAACACGAAGGATCCATCAGGAATAACTTGTAGAATAAGTCTTACAATTTCCTCAGGGAAGAATGGCTAAACTTGCTAAAAAGGATACTACAATACTAGGTCCTCCACCCAGGGGGGGGGGGTGCTAGGCATGACATCATGTTACCAGGTCATCAAAGGACCAATGTTATAACTCTTGAAAATATGTTCCAACCATCATATCTGACCGAGATTCAGATCTGATTGGTGTCAGGATAACTCAGACTCGGGATGCCTGAGAAGAAAGGTGCAACACAAATTGATGAGATGACATTGCAAGATTCTCGGGAAATTTACTACGGAAGCGAGTTTCGAAACAAAAGCTCATCATTAGACCAAGGAGAGGGTGAGGAGGTGGCTGATGAACTCAGCGACAATTCATCGAGATTTCCAAAAGTGGATTTCCACAATTATGTGAACAAGGAGATAACAGCTGTCAGATCAAATAATATAATGGGGTATGCTTGAGGAACACATACACAATTAAACATTGGTTGAAAAGTGTACCCGAAATATGGGTTGGGTTGCACGACCAATGTCAGAATGGTGAATCAATAACCAATAGCCTGAGGATGAGCTGTGGGCCATTAACTTCAAAGCAATAGGGTTGCTAGGAGTACAGAATCCAAGCAGCACCGTACACTTGCTAGTATTCCGGTTAGAATCAACATTGGGGCCAAGAAAGAATGGTGATGGTGAGAAGTATCACCATACCAAGAGATTTTAAGAGGCGAAGCACTTCTCACAACCTTCTTGACATAAAAGATGGTAATACTTCAAGGTGAAGTAGATCAAATGCTGGATAGCAAGGAACTCAAGATTCAATCCAAAACATGAACACGTTTGTGTTGAGGGAAGACAAGGATGTGGTCAATGATAACACGATCATCGAGGGCAAGGATGGTATTACCCATTATGAATTCAATTGAATTCCTGGAAGAGCTCATAAGGTTGATGATGACCACGACACAATTGTCGAGAGATTTCATGCAGATGTAGTCAATCAGCGACGACATCAAGTCAAAGGAATGATGAAGCAAGAGGTTATTGGAACCATAGTTACGACACAAACTCGAACTCAAGCTTGTTGTTTAAGGTGAAAGGTTATGACGAGGAAAATCGACGTAAGGTTAGTTCATCGTCGAAAATTGGTGCTCCGAGAATAAGGACCAGGTAGCACCGTTAGAATCGTCACGACAATGATATAGCCAAACAGGCTAGGAATGGCGTGATCGGGTAACAAACTCGTACTTATAGAAGCTTACTGAAGAGTTGTTGAACCGTAGAGCAGACTCGGTTCAGTTATCGGTGTCTTTGAGTGTTCAATAACTCAGAGCCCGCGAAAAATTGGAATCAGTGGGAAGGTAGCACTTGATGAAGAACTCATAAAAAGTTATGCAGTTCCATGATAATCTCGAGATACCAGGGGGGTAATACTCGACACAAGATCAAAGTAAAGGTTGGACTGGTGTATTGATCCATAGAAGACAATTGTTTTAACTTGTCCGAGAAATGAGATCAAAGAAGAACAATCATGGTCGGAACCACGGTTGAAAAAGGCCAGATCCTAGATATAAGATGAACTTATACCAAGGGAATAATTGATTTTAAAAGAAGCTTCGATGAGAAGATGTACATCGTGTCCATGGGCATGAACGCAAAGTTCAAGGTCGACTCCCACTTCTCCAATGCACAACCTTTCATTCACTTCTCGCGCTCGATGAAGTTGTAGTTTTGAAATTTTATCTGGCAAAATACCAGAAAAGTACGACTCGTGAAAACTTTCGAGTTCACACCTATTAAGGAAGGCATAGGTTCAACCCATTGGGGCATCTTAGAATCATATACCAAATCTTCAGAAGTAATTAACTCAAGCTCAAAGGCAGAGCATGGTTGAGAAAGCAAAGGATACAATTTACCAAAGGCATTATGTATCAGAGGAAAGGCTCACAAGGTTATTGAATATGAAGGGCGTTGTCAGATAAAATCCAACAAAGGATCTGGTGGTCCACAAGGGATCTGACGTGAGCATCGGTACTCAACTAGAGGAAGAAGAATGCAAGGAGATCAAATTATAGAAACAACTGACTAACTCAATTGTCAAATGCCAAGGAATTAAGATTTCCAAATCAAGGGATCAGAAGCAATGCTCTGATTAGGGATGGATAAGTTGAATAGCCTTAGGGTACAATCAAAGACAATTGGATTGGTCGAGAACCAATTCCAGTTAAAAGAATGGAAGCTCAGCCGGAAAGGTAATTTATAAGGATCAATGATGATTGCGTGTATTCGCAACATATTGAGTCAACAGACTCAAAATGATAATGACAAGGAATGTCAATAAGATTTCTATACTTATGGGATTAATCATAATGAAAGCAAACAAGAAATTCCAGAGCAATAGGTTGCTGAGGATTTTCGGAATATCGGTTGGTAATTCGAAGACTTTTGTGTAACACATGAACAACTGAGGGATGGGCAGATACTCGATAAATGCGAGAATTAACCGTAGGGGTATTCAAGTGACAAGAACAACAAGGCAGTAAGCTCAAGGGATTATCGAAACCACGACGAGTTTCTCAGGGTATCTTGTAATAACAAGACCAATGGGGAATGATCGTAAGAATGGCAAGTGTAAGTAGTTATCCATAAGGATTTACCGGTGGTCGGGAATAGCAAAAGTGATGGGCACAAGGTCTCGAGAGAATATCAAAGAGTACCTCTGAAATCTTCTGGTGCAGTCGGTGACCATCTGGACTGAAGGGGCTCTCCGGGAGAAAGTATTTTCGAGAACCTAAAGTTAGTTTTTAGTAGAAATCGTTTAACCCGAATAGAAGAGGGTTCAGAATCCCAGAGTAAAGGTCGAGGAATAAAAGATCCTAATACCTCCCGACGGCGACGTGGGCCCATGGGCCACACAGCCATGTTAGTAAAAGTTTTTCAACGACTAGACTCGACTTCGGCCAAGGAGTGTGGAAGGGGGATTCCTACAGGCAGTTGGCTCTGATACCAACTTGTGACGCCCCCGATTCAATCGTACACTAATCATGCACGCAAATGTGTACGATCAAGATCAGGGACTCACGGGAAGATATCACAACACAACTCTAAAACAAAAATAAGTCATACAAGCATCATAATACAAGCCAGGGGCCTCGAGGGCTCGAATACAAGTGCTCGATCATAGACAAGTCAGCGGAAGCAACAATATCTGAGTACAGACATAAGTTAAACAAGTTTGCCTTAAGAAGGCTAGCACAAACTGGGATACAGATCGAAAGAGGCGCAGGCCTCCTGCCTGGGATCCTCCTAACTACTCCTGGTCGTCGTCAGCGGGCAGCACGTAGTAGTAGGCACCTCCAGTGTAGTAGGGGTCGTCATCGACGGTGGCGTCTGGCTCCTGGACTCCAGCATCTGGTTGCGACAACCAGAAAGGAAGGAAAGGGGGAAAAAGGGGGGGAGAAAGCAACCGTGAGTACTCATCCAAAGTACTCGCAAGCAAGGAACTACACTACATATGCATGGGTATATGTGTAAAGGGCCATATCAGTGGACTGAACTGCAGAATGCCAGAATAAGAGGGGGATAGCTAGTCTTATCGAAGACTATGCTTCTGGTCACCTTCGTCTTGCAACAGGCAGAAGAGGGTAGGTCGAAGTCCTCCAAGTAGCATCTCCAAGTAACATCTCATAGCATAATCCTACCCGGCGATCCCCTCCTCATATCCCTGAGGTAGAGCGACCACCGGTTGTATCTGGCACTTGGAAGGGTGTGTTTTATTAAGTATCCGGTTCTAGTTGTCATAAGGTCAAGGTACAACTCCAAGTCGTCCTGTTACCGAAGATCACGGCTATTCGAATAGATTAACTTCCCTGCAGGGGTGCACCACATAACCCAACACGCTCGATCCCATTTGGCCGGACACACTTTCCTGGGTCATGCCCGGCCTCGGAAGATCAACACGTCGCAGCCCCACCTAGGCTCAACAGAGAGGCCAGCACGCCGGTCTAAACCTAAGCGCACAGGGGTCTGGGCCCATCGCCCATAGCACACCTGCACGTTGCGTACGCGGCCAAAAGCAGAACTAGCCCCCTTAATACAAGAGCAGGCTTACGTTCCAATCCGGCGCGCGCCGCTCCGTCGCTGACGTCTGAAGGGCTTCGGCTGATACCACGACGTCGGGATACCCATAACTACTCCCACGTAGATGGTTAGTGCGTATAGGCTCGTAGCCGACTCAGATCAAATACCAAGATCTCGTTAAGCGTGTTAAGTATCCGCGAACGCCGAACAGGGCCAGGCCCACCTGTCTCCTAGGTGGTCTCAACCTACCCTGTCGCTCCGCCATAAAGATCCACACAGAGGGTCGTCGGGACAAAGGTCCTTTCAGCCCCCAATCCGTGAATCACTCGCGGGTACTCTTCGAGCTGACCCGACTTTAGTCACCATCTGTATAGTATGTATGTATGTATAGTATATACCCGTGATCACCTCCCGAGTGATCACGGCCCAATAGTATAGCAAGGCAGACCGACAAGAATGTAGGGCCAATGACGATAAACTAGCATCCTATACTAAGCATTTAGGATTGCAGGTAATGTATCAACAGGTGTAGCAAGGGCAGGCTATGCATCAGGATAGGTATAACGGAAAACAGTAACATGCTACACTACTCTAATGCAAACAGTATAGAGTAGAATAGGCGATATCTGGTGATCAAGGGGGGGGCTTGCCTGGTTGCTCTGGCAAGAGAGAGGGGTCGTCAACTCCGTAGTCGAACTGGGCAGCAGCAGCGTCGGTCTCGTAGTCTACCGGAGAGAAGAGGGGGAAGAAACAATGAATACCAAGTAAACAGATGCATATCGATGCATGACATGTCAAGAAGCGATGCTAGGCGTGCCCTAACGTGGTATGAGGTGGTACTGGTTAAGGGGGGAATCATCCGGGAAAGTATTCCCGGTGTTTCGTGTTTTCGGGCAGAGGAGCCGGAGGGGGAAAGTTGCGGGTTCGATAGGTTAGGGGGGTGTGGCGGACGAACGGACTGCGTATCCGGAATCGTCTCGTCGTTCTGAGCAACTTTCATGTAAAAAGTATTTTCATCCGAGTTACGGATTAAAAGATATGATTTTCTAAAGATTTAAATCATTTTCGGAATTTAATTATTTATTTAATTAATTCGAAAAAAATGTATTTATGACGTCAGCATGATGTCATGCTGACGTCAGCAGTCAACAGGGTTGACTGAGCCAACCCTGACATGTGGGTCCAGTGGGACCCACCTGTCATTCTCTATTTAGGTTAATTAGGGTTTAGGTTAATCTAATTACAGTTTAATTAAACTTAACTAGTTAATTAATTTAACTAAACCGGATTAATTAACTTAATTAACTACTTAATTAATTAATTAATTAATTAATAATTTTATTAAATCATTTTTAATTTTATTAATTATATTTATTGTTATTATTTATCTTATTTATTATTATTATTATTATTATTATTATTATTATTATTTCAATGTTCTGGGGCGAGGGCCCCGTTTGTCATAGGCCCCTGGGGGGGGGCTTGCGGGTTTCGGGCGCAGGCGACGGTTGTCGCCCGAACGGGCGC